>NC_061111.1:243111802-243145278 GCF_002878395.1 Capsicum annuum | reverse complement strand
CTCTCTCTCTAACATATTTTATCATTTCTTCTTCATCCCAGTCCAACATAGAAGCTAAGAAATCAAATCTCATGTCACGGTCTAATGCGGCATTATTGAGTTGATCGTACTTATCCTTGAGATTCTTGCAAAAGTTGAGGTCCATTATCCTATCGGCAGCGTCATAAGCTTTCAGGTGCATTAATTGTCTTTCCCTCATGAGGCAAAGAATTTTGTCAACATGCTGTGATATAAGAAGATAATTTTTAAATAGGTTAGTAATTGTAAACATGGTCTATCTGCTGCATAGGGTTCTCTAGATCAATAATCCAACGCAACTTATGCAATATATGGATAGTAAGTTTCAATAGAACCACTACCAGTTGCAACAGAATACCAAGCTGTTGCAATAAATTTCACATCTGTTCCATAGATTCTTCTTCATGGGGTAGATTAGATTAGAAGGCTAGGTTATGAAAAGTAGACTTTTCTTGTCCTAGTATTGCATACGTATATCTGTCATAGTCTGGAAGTCTTGGGAGGAAAAGGGAGGCCTTGGGTAATTTGGTGCACCTGGCTTGGCATTCTTGGCCTCTCACAGATCCCTCTTTTATTTGGCGCGAAGTTCCATATATATGTCCACCTTCTTCTTGAATGGCCCTTGAACTTCAACAGCTTTTTGAGAAGGAGGAGTTGCAATTATTTTTTATTTTCGATAGGAGAGTACGTCAGTTATTGCTCTTTTCTTCCTCCTAACCAACAATGTAGTAGTGTAACGCTCCCTCAACTTCTTAGATGGTATGAAACCCCTCTTGGATTTGAATTCCTTGAAAGCTTTAGAGATAGCCTCTACTTTTTCAAAGAGTTTATCCTGGCTATCCTTGCACTCTTCGCATTCATAATGAGAACACGAGGGTAAAGAGGGGTGAGAGAGACCTGTGTAAGGATGAATTGGGGTATTTTTAAATATATTTATTTTTTCTTGAGCATCAACATACTTATCATCACGAGTGATAGCAACATTAGTATGTCTTCCACCAATACCAACAACTCCACTAGAAAAACCACCCGCATCTGCCTTAGTAGGTTGGTCATGAAGAGCCTCAACATTAGGTTGACCTTTCCTAACTTCTCTTATTATAGCTGTTGTTCGAGCCAATTCCATCCTTATTAACTCCACCGTTGGGTCTGCTATAGTATCAACATGACCTAGAAGAATATAATAAGTCATCAACAACTCCTCCTCAGTAGGCACAATCCGTGGATGCACAACCTAAAAAAAAGATAGATATATTTAAATCATATAATATAATAATTTTCATAGTTGTGTTAACATTTTAACAGTCAACTTCTACAACAGATTAATAATATGTTACATCAGCTTATACATCAATTACATAGTTTGTAGTAGATGATTAAAATCCATTTGAGTCGGGTTCAGAGAACCAGAGGAACACATGGATAATCTGATGCCAAATATCAATCATCTGTTGCAACAGATTACCAATCTGTTGCACCAGTTGCACAAGACGGGTAATATGTTGGGTTACATGTTATGTAATAAATAATCTGTATGTATATTAATAATATGTTACATCAGATTACACACCTATTGCATAATTTACAGTAGATGATTAATTTGTTAGTAGTCGGGTTCAGAGAACCAAAGCAACAGATGGGTAATCTAATGCAAGAGATGTCCCATCTGTTGCACTGGTTGGTACAAGACGGGTAATCTATCGCAATAGATGTCCCATCTGGTGCATCAGATATAACATTTGTTGCACCATATATAACATCTGTTCAATATCTTTCATTGAGTAAAATTATTTTACTTGAAGAAGATGTAGTGCATCATTTGGAGGGTTAAAGAGATCAGCCTCCTTATATTTGATTTTTTTCTTTGTAGCCAACCACCTAAACATCTTTGGATGAGAAACTTCATTCGACTAATCCATTATCTGCTTTCAGATGGGAGGAATGGCTTCAAACACCCAAGCCTAAAAAATATAAACAGGAAGCAAGCAAAAAAAAGTCATAATAACTATATTCAAAATAACTTATGGATGAGTTGAAATAGTGATTAATTTTATCGTGAAAGCCCAAGAAAACCGTATAATGTGGTCGTCCCTGAGGTTAGCTTTGTCAATAAATATTGGATAGTCAAGTAGAAGTTGTCATATCCCTAGGGATAATTGTTGAATTTATCAAAATCCTCAACACGCGCCAAAAAATAATCTTCTATGACCTTGTTGACATCTCTTACCAATATAACCGAATGGGCAAACCAAACTAAGCACAATTGCTCCCTGTACTACGTAGGTATGGTTTTATCCATGAGATCTGACAACGAATCCGATGCTTTGTAGCCACGTCGAGCAATGTAAAAAAAAACCATCTATTTTTTCCTTGCATTTTCTTGCTTTGGATCTTTTGCGGGTTGTTCCCTTGGCGATAGGTGGTTCTTCTGGATGATGGCATCTCAAGCCCATCACTATGGAAAACTCTTGCAAGCCAGAGCAAACCGGCATGCCACAGTAGTTGATCCATATTTCATCCATCTTTTTGTTGCCCCTACGTACTTGATCCTACGCTTGAGAAGACCATATACCATCCTTATTGGGAAACGGGCAGGGGCGTTCTCAGCCAACTCAAGAAAGTTTCAAAAACAGCTCTTCTTAAAAAGTCCGTCTATGTTTCGTCCTTCATAATTTTCCTAGAATCAATAAATTTACTCCCCATCTGACATTTAAGTACAATTTGACCAATTAGTTCTTCTTCTGCTTTTTTTTCATTTATCGGCATCACAACTTGAAACTTGTCGATACTAAAAGTTTTGACAGGATCATGCTGGGATGTCGATATTAATTCAGGCCCCATTGGTGATCCATTATCATCATGTTGATGATCATCCTCTTTCTCTTTCTCTTTCTCACTCTCTAATTCTTCTTCTTTCTCACTTTTATTTTCTTCATCACCGTCTACAGACCCTTCTCTACCTCCCTTAATGTTTTAATATCTCTCCTCAGCTTTACTTTGTTTCCTGAGATTGTTCAGGAAGCTCCTCTGAATCTCTCTGTACTGTAGCCTTTTTTTTGGGTGGTCAGACGTTGATCCACTTTCACTTTTTTTTCTTTTAGAAGATATGTTTTACCTACAAACAATAGAAAAACAAAAAATAAATTACAATTGATGTATGCATAAATTTTAAAAAATACATTACAAATACCAACAGCCACCACCACCACAAACACCACCAACCAATGCCACAAATAGCCACCACCAGTGCCATGGCAATGACGACAATGACCACCACCACAAACACCATCCAACAATACCATGATAGTTAATGGAATACTGCGACAAAAATTAGGATTTTCTCGAGTTCTTCCTACGATTTTACTATCAAAACTAAAAATTATAAATCCATTCTCGAAGATAATACAAATAAAAGATTTCTTTTTCATCATTAACTTAAAAGCCCTTATTTTTAGAAAAAAAATAACAAATATAGAACTCTTCTCGAACTCTATTACCTACGAAGATAGAGAAAACGACTGACAAGCAAGAATGAAGCTGAAAATAACACCTATGTGGTCAGAAATAAGAAGAAAATCAATCTATTGTGAAGGGTAGAGCAATTTGTTGAGTAGTTGTAGTTGTTGTTGTACTGTATAATTGAGTGAGAAAGAGAAAAGAGCGAGAACTCGAGATTTGAAATGATGCAACATTTTTTTCGCAAATGGTTGATTTGTATTTTGAAAAAGAATGACAAGTTTTAAAAATGTTAATTTAGTTCGAATTGATCTCAATTATTTTTTAAAATTATAAAAGGTATGCATAATTTTTAACCCTCTGATCATGCAATTGCCAAAAGACTCAATTGAAGTTGTAGTTGACCCTATGAACTTACCCACCCCTGGTCCTAGCTTGATAAATTTAGGTATATGAACTCAATTGAAATTGTATAAAAATAAATGTTCAACCTGTTGCATCAGATACTAATCTGTTGTGAATTATCAAATAAATTAAGTAATCTGTTGTGACATATTACCCATCTGTTGTAAATTATCAAATGGATTATCACATGTCGCAATAGATTACCAATCTGTTGTTAGAACTCACCCCTAGTCCTAGATTAATCAATTGAGGTATTGGTCTAACATATAAGGTAGTAAAAATCGGTTCGATCGATGACTCTTGTCGGGAGGAATGCAATACCGTCTCATCATTTTAATTGCCTAAAGACTCAATTTAAGTTGTAGTTGACCCTGTGAGAACTTACCCCTAGTCCTAGATTAATTAATTGAGGTATTGGTCTAACATATGAGGTAGTAATAATTGATTCGATCAATGACTCAGGTCGGGAGGAATACAATACCATCTCATCATTCAATTACCCAAAGACTTAATTGAAGTTGTAGTTGACCCTATGAGAATGCATCACTGGTCCTATATTAATCAATTGAGGTAGTGGTATAACATATGAGGTAGTAAGAATCGATTCGATCGATGACTTTGATCGGGAGGAACACAATATTGTCTCATCATTCAATTGTCCAAAGACTCAATTGAAGTTGTAGTTGACCCTATGAGAACTCATCCCTAGTCCTAGATTAATCAATTAAGGTATTGGTCTAACATATGAGGTAGTAAATCGATTTGATCGACGACTCTGGTCGGGAGGAATGCAATACCGTCTTATCATTCAATTGCCCAAAGACTCAATTAAAGTTGTAGTTGACCCTATGATAACTCACCCATGGTCCTAGATTAATCAATTGAGGTATTGGTCTAACATATGATGTAGTAAGAATCGGTTCGATCAACGACTCTGGTCGGGAGAAACGCAATACCATCTCATCATTTCAATTGCGCAAAGACTCAATTGAAGTTGTAGTTGACCCTATGAGAACTCATCCCTAGTCCTAGATTAATCAATTGAGGTATTGGTCTAACATATGAGGTAGTAAGAATCGGTTCAATCAACGACTCTGGTCGGAAGGAACGCAATACCGTCTCATTATTTCAATTGCCCAAAGAATCAATTAAAGTTGTATTTGACCCTATGAGAACTCACCCCTGGTCCTAGATTAATCAATCAAGGGTCGTTTGGTGGAGTGTATAAGAATAATGTAAAATATACTGTATTAGTAATGATTGCGTTAGTAATACTTGTATTATTTATGTTTATATTAGTTATGCATGTATTATTTCTTTTTTATACAATATTTGGTTTGATGTATAGGAAATAATACATCTTACATAATTTCTATAAAAGAAATTTTTGTTTGCAAAAATACCCTTCTTTGATTTTGTACACTTTTTTGCAACAGAGTTCTTCTGTTATTTCAAACATAATTAATATTTTTGAACTATTAGATAGACTATAGAGGTTTAGGATTAATTGCAAGACCTTATTTTTTGCACAAAAATGTTACGCCGATGGATTAACATAGTTGAAACAAAAAGAAAATACAAGACATAAAATTAAAAAATAGTCTCAATTTTTTTTAAAAATCTTTTTAAAGACTTTCGAAGCAAAGCAAAAATATGTTATGTTATAGTTATTTAAATCAACCATTCATTGTTTTTTATTCAAATAGTGGGAAAAGAAATTGTGAAATATTTTGAAAAGATTCACTAGTGCAAATTAAAATTGTTGGTAAAACAATGGTGAAATATTTTGAGAGAAAATTGAGGGGTATTAAGACCATTTAATAAGTTATTTCTTGTGTTTAAAGTCTTTGTATTACTAATACATAGAAAATAGAGTGTATTAATATATTACTAATACAAACTTCACTATTGTGTACCGAGCTTTGGATATTTTCAAACAAAAATTGTTATTTGTTGCACTTAGATGTTTTAAGACCCTTTTTTTAAAAAGAAATTTAGGTATTTCCTGTCAGATATGCAAAAATTTAAAATACTAAGGAGGTAAAAAATATACTTGGATAACCAGAAATCTCCTGAGTGAGTAGTCTTATCTGGTATTTTCAATGTCACCGTCTCCTCGTGCCCTCAAAAGTCAAATGTTATTAATGAATATTTAAAACCCATATCTAGAAGAATACTCTCTCCTTCATCAATAACATAAGTAATACTCAAGACTCAACTCAACTCATCTATCACTCTTTCTTCTTTTATCTCTTTCTTTTCTTTTTGCCTCTTTTTTCTCTCTTCTTTCGGATGAGGATCCTTTCGGATCTCAACTTATCAATATCTTTTCTTGGCTGAAATGGATGTTTTGATCCCTTGCTTTTTTCATATTGCAGGTATGGTTCACTATTACTCTTTTCATCTCGCCTTTTTTGTATGTTATTTAAATTAGATATTTATATCTGTTGCTATTAATGATTTACCCATTTACCAGTTTGACTATTTATTGAGAAAATTGAAGGAAAGGTGACTTTTAAGCCTTGAATGAATGAACCGTTGTTTTCTAATCTGTTCCAAAATATCTCATCGGTTGAACAGATGGGTAATCTGTTACATCAGATTGGTCATCTGCTAATTCACTCAATTTTGTGTTACCCTTTTGTACAGACGGAGCAACTGTTTGAAGAAATCAAACCAGTAGTAAGGTTGGTTTGATTTATTCCAATATATAACTCATCAGTTGCAACATGTCATCCATCTATTGCAATAGAGACCTCCGATTGAGCAAACAGGCAATCTGTTGCATCAGATTGGTCATCTGTTGATTTGCTCAATTTTTTGTTACCCTTTTGTAATGTTATTTTTGTTATTATATTATTTGACATCAAATCTATTTCTCTTGTTTGTAGATCAAAAAAAGTGAAACTGGATCCATTTTTGCCCGACCAGCATTAAAGGCTAGAGTAAAGATGGGTTCGGAGGAATAAGCTGCTTGCAAAAGGAATCACTTTATATGTGGGAGGTATGTATTACTGATCAACCTATCTTGAAAACACACATCAAGTGCAATAATTTTGTGATTGTTTGTTCTATACCTATTAGGCGCTAATTCTTCAAACAAGATATGGCATTTTACAGTTAAGATTGTTAGGTTAGAACTGGTAAGGCTGAGGGACCAAGTAGGTGGTGTCGATACCCTATTATAATTTAATGACCATTTATGCTAATATTTTTGTGTCAAGTTTGGGAAAGGTTTCAAGTTTTTAGCGGTTGTGTAAATATTCAATAGTGATTGGACCACTTTTAAAGGCTTAATAGACTTCTTGAAAGGCCTCTAAAGCCTCGCACTACAACAAACACCCATACAACTAATAGAAATTCCCCTGGTCCAAATTTATATGGATGAGTTACTGGATGAGACTATTATACAGACGTAGGTGCATGGGAGAATACTTGTACGGGAAGGGAAGGTTGAGAAGGTCATATATCATCTCATACCTTGTCTAAGAGAAAACACAGGGTAGGAAGGAAAGTGTAGCAAAATTGGTTAATGAAATTGACATGAAAAATGAAAAAACTGGATAAGCTACGAATGTGAAAGCGTATCCAAAAATGAAAATCTATCAGTCGTTGAAGTAAAAGAACAATGGTCAAGAGGACTGGAGCTGGTCACTTTGCTAGAGATAGCAGCTAGCGAGCATGGTCTCAATGAAGACCCACAAAGTGCAGGACCAGAACTCTAAGGAAGAAGTTTTGTGAGCACACGAAATTGATATGATTGTTGGTCAGAATTGAAACCTGAACCAACTACTCCTGAATTAAAAATACGGGGATCAAGCCAAGGTGGCAATTTCTCAAGTTAAACTTCCATCCCATGCCTCTTGTTTATGGCTCTGTTCAGGTCAAAGGCAGTGGAAACAACAAGGCATGGGATTTCTGCCCAACTTTAGACCTTTTTGTTTCTACTGCCATCAACCTGGTCATAGCCACAAATAGAAGGCATGGCATGCAAGTTTAACCTAAGAAATTGCCACTTTGGCTTGATCCCATATTTTTAATTTAGGAGTAGTTGGTTTAAATTTCAATTCTGACCGGCAATCGTATCAATTTCGTGTGCTTGCAAAACTTCTTCCTTAGAGCTCTGGTCCTACACTTAGTGAGAGTCTTCATTGGGGCCACGCTCACTAGTTACATTCTCGAGCAAAGTGTCCAGATCCAGTCCTATTGACCATTCTTCTTTTTTTCAATGACTGGTGGATTTTTATTTTTGGATACACTTCCACATTTGAAGCTCATCCAGTTTTTCTGCTTCTCATGTCAATTTCATTGGCCAGATTTGCTAGAATTTCCTTGCTTGCTCCTCTGTGTTTCCTCTTAAACAAGGTCTGAGATGATATTTGGCCTTCTTCACCTCCCCATTCCCGCACAGGTATTCTCCCAAGCACCTTCTATTGTATAAAAGTCTCCTCTAGAAATCCATCCATATAAATTTGGAACAGGGGAATTTCTATTGGTTCCATCATTTTTTGCTGTAGTCCAAGGCTTCAGAGGCCTTTTAAGAAGTCCATTGAGCCATTAAAATCGGTCCAATCACTATTGGATATTTACACTGCCGCCAAAAACTTGAACCCTTCCCCAATCTTGACAAAAAAATATGAGCATAGACCGTTATTAAATTATAATAGGGTATCGACACCATGGTCTTGGAACCCTTCGGCCTTATCAGTTTGCACCTATTAAACTAAACTGTACAATGCAGGATCTTGTTTGAAGGATCAGTGTCTAATTAGTAAAAAACTACATTCACAAAATCATTGCACTTTATGCGTGTCTGTCATGGTAGACTGATCAATAATTCATAAATCCCAATCATGAAAGTAGATCCATTACACACACCTTTTTTTCTACCCCATCAAAGACACTACAGTGTTGTTTATTCATCTGCACGCATGTGATGACTATTAAAAGAGAGGTGTGAAGAGTCGTGACTTTTTATAACATATTCAAAATAGCTGATGAATCAAAATCTTCATCTGTTGTAGTTGATGAATCAGCTGTTGGAAGAAATCAAAACATCTCCTCCAACATATGGTCCATCTGTCGCAACAGATAATCCATATATTGCAATAGACTGTTAATCTGTTGCGACAGACCATACATTATTTATTCATCTGCATGCATGTGATGACTATTAAAAAAGAGGTGAAGAGTTGTAACTTTTTATCTAACATATTCAAAACAGCTGATGAATTAAATTCTCCATCTGTTGCAACTGATGAATCAGCTGTTAGAAAAAATTAAAACATCTCCAATATATGTTCCATCTATCGCACCAGATAATCAATATATTGCAACAGATGGTAAATCTACTACGGCAAATGGACGATCTATTGCAACAGCTCTATAATAATGGTTGTTATCAAGTCTTCTCAAAATCATTTTAAAGAGGTGAGAAGTATTAATGTAAATGAAAAAGTCACAACTTTTCACAGAAAATAAAATGCCACCAGTTTGAACAATAATATTTTGCGTGATACAGTGCGGAACTTTAGAGGCAGGTTAATGATCTGCAGAGGGAGTTAGTCGTCGTGAGAGCGACTATGTTTAGAGAGATGCAGAGGCTGATGAGGGCCCTGCTGCTGTGAGTTGATTGGCCGGCTGTCATTAATGATGATGATAATGATGATATAATAATAATTAGAATGTGTTTTTTCTTTTAGTGTATGTATTTTAATTTTTCTATATCGGATCTATACCTAATGTATTTTACTTTTTGTTTAATGAAAAATTTATTTTTAGCCAATTTTGGCTTTTAAATTCTTATACAATTTTCATTATATCTATTTCTTCTTCTAAATATTTTACATGTTAATATGTAGATGGTTGGAGGTAAGGAGCAATTTTGAATTCAGTAGCAATAGCAATTTTGGCTTTTGAGTTCTTTCAACAGATGGACCATATATTGGAATAGATTGGTCATCTGTTGAGTTTCTATCAATAGATTATCCATCTTTTGTGATAGATTTATCATCTGTTGAAGGAAAATATTCTAGTTTTATGGAACTAACTGTGTTGGGTTCTTTCAGCTAATGTCCATCTGTTGCCTCAGATGGGTAATCTGTTGAAAATACTTGTGGTCTGCTGTATTGTTTAGTTCATGTTTTGCCTCTTTTTATTGATGTACAAGTTATTAAAAAGATATCTTATATATAATAAATGATAACATTACGTTCACAACAATGAGTTAAATATATAAAAGTCCACAACAAACAACTATACAAGTTCCTGTAATTACAATGATCATGGTGGATTACGATCCGGGCATGTAGTTCTTTTGTGGCCAGTGCGCTTACATATGGAGCACTTGTTTCTTCTTGAAGAAAATGATTCTCCAACTCCACGCTTCCTTTTATATGGATTTCTTCCCGATTTGATAGTGCTTGGGTCAAAATATGGAGGAGGTATTAATCTCCCTATAAGCTCTGCAGGAACAACCCAAGATTCTTTGAGAGGTACCGGAGTAATATGCCCACTATATGTCATTTCATATTTTTTCACCAAATAATATTGAGAGGAGTGCTCATAAACTTCAGTTTCATATTTATGACCGTATTAAGCTCAAACTGTTGCTATAGCATGTGGACAGGGTATTTTGTCCCAAGTCAAAAACTCTGCATGTCCAAGATCCTGCTTGAAGATTGACCGTGGCAACATCACCATGACCGGTGATACTGAATTGATAATCTGTTATTTTATGAGGTAATAACCTATTTCCCAAACTGATGTTCGTTTATATTATTTTTTCGATTTTGAGAACAAATCGGGTTCTTGTTTTTGGGCACTTGAACTACTCACGCCTTTCGTTAAAAAATTCGCCATACTTTCGGCTTATTTTTTCAAACATAGCCTTGATGGAAAATTCTCTTTCATCGTCAAACAATGAATTCACCGATTTAACTATGTTTGATGTCATAATATTGTACCTATACAAAATAATCACTTAGTACGACATCATACTAAACTTGTTACTCAAACAAGACATTAAAATTTATGTACCTATTTGCTGGACAGAATGCCCTGGTTCATCTCTCAAAACTAACATGTACGAGAAATTCTGCTACCTTGGGATTCACATCCGTTATTTGATTGAAATGGTCTAAAAACTCCTCTCTACTATATGCTTTAGCTGCTCTATAAAAAAGGATCACGACCCTTTCGTTGTGATAGTTGGTCCGAATGTTCTTTTCAAGATGTCTAATGCAACAACCAAAGTAAGCTGAAGGGAAGAAACGTGAACCCATCTTTGGAATACTTGGATGCCTATCCGATACAAAACACAACTCTTCGGTATCTTCGACACAGCTTCACAGTTGTTAAAAAAAATTCATAAGAGGCATCACATTCCTTATCCGCTACACAAAAAGCGACAGGAAAGATATGATTCTCCGCATCCTGCGCCACTTCCACTAGCAGAACTCCATTATACTTGCTCCTCAAGAAGGTACTATCGACGACTATGTCTTTTTTCAAATGTCGAAAACCTTGAATCCAAGCATCATAGGATAAAAAAAAGTACTTGAACCTTTCATTTTCATCAAGATGCAATACCGTCTTACTTTCGAGATTTGTGGACTTAATCATGTAACGGTAGGCATCCAAGACTGCATACCCATGCTCGAGTGTCCCCCTAACCAAGTCCTTGGAGGCCCCCATGTCCATATATATCTTCCAATAACTGACCAGGACACCCAATTCCGTAAGGATTTGATTGGACATAACCCTTGTTGAAGGGCCTTTGCCATCGGGGAAACTACTCCTGAAATATTTACCGAGGACCTTCGCCGTGGCGTGAGGATTTTGGCCCGAGATGTGCTCCGAACCATATGTGTGATGCTTTTTATGTTTATGAATGACGAATCTATCAGAACTTGCATACTTCACCGCTCTCAACCACCACTTGCAGTTCGAATTAGCACATTTAAAGCAAAAGACACTACTCGAATTAATCACCTTCTTTAATCTGAAATCTTTTTTCAAGCAAGAAATAAATAAAGTGGTAGATAGTTCATTCTTGTCCTTGAATGACATTCCAATAAAAAACCGGTTCTGTTGTCTTGAAGATTTCCAGAATGTGTCGATTGAGAAGAACTGCACATCGTATTGGTCGCATCAACGAGCGTAGGTGTTTGATCATCATCTGGACTATTCATGTCTAAATCATCCAACCTATCATCCAATATATCTTGTTGTTGTTGTTCTTCTACGTTTTGGTTCTCATTATCTCTCATCTTTTTAACCACGTACACCCTTAACACCGGCCAGGATGAATCACTAAGATAAGCACGCAATCGAACCTGATCGGTTATCTTAAAAGGCAGTATCCTCTGATTTTCAAAGGAGTTGTGCATGTAGCTGATGATGAGTTCTTTCGATTGACAATTCAGTCCATAATAACTGATGATTAAGTTTAAAAAATCATCATACAAAACATCACTTTAGACTGTTATAGCTATTATCTCTAGCATTTTACCCTCGTTCCAACGCTATACATATCGATTGCTCTTCTCGATCCATTGACCATGACAATCCACCCCTATTGTTATTGATCCTTCCATTAGTGGTACCTAAATAAAGTCATTTGTTAAGAAAAGATAATAGTGATTTCATAGTGTCGTAAATGAATCCCAACAGATGTGTAATCATTCTCAACAGATTACCTACCTGTTGGGATTTATGTTATTCTCTTGAAGCTGATTTCAACAGACTAGTCATCTATTGTAATAGGTGAATCATTTATTGCAATAGACTATATATCTGTTGTGATTGATGTTATAGTACTAAGGCACCTTTGAAGCTAATTTCAACAGATAAGTGACATGTTCCATAGATAATTACGCTCCTGAAGCTGATTTCAACAGACTAGTCATCCGTTGTAACAGGTGAATCATATGCTGCAATAGATTATATATCTGTTGGGATTGATGTTACAGTACTGAGGCACCTTTGAAGTTGATTCCAACAAATGAGTGACATATTCCAACAGATAATTAACCTGTTGCGACAGATGACTTACCTGTTGCAACAGACTACGATTTGTTGAAATCGAGGTCAGGTTCTATCCCAACAGGTTACTAATATATTGCAACAGATATTTATCGTCTGTTGGAATCGAGTTCGGGTTCTGTTGCAACAGGAAAATAATCTATTGCAGCAGATATTTACCATATTGCAACAGACAACATGTCTGTTAGAATTGAGTTCAGGTTCTTTTGCAATAAGTTAATAATCTATTACAACAGATATTAATCACGTTGTACCAGATTACTAATCTGTTTAAATAGATAAATCATCTGTTGCAACAGGTGACCCATCTGTTCGATTCATGTTATGGCCTATAGAACCATAAATATGAATTCAACATATCAGTCTTCCATTGAAACAGATGTCTCATCTGTCGTAACAGATGATTTATCTATTTAAACAGATGGATCTTATGTTGGATTCATGATTGGGTTCCATCCATTGTTGGAAAAATAGCTTAATAGAAGCTACCCTGATGAAAAATTCAACTAAAAATCATAATTTGACTTACCAAAGTCTCCTATGAAGTAATGCTAAAGTGAAAAGTTATGTACAAAACAAGATTTGACCTAAATAAATTGGTCAAATAGCAACAGTAGCGTTAACAGCAAGAACAACAACGATGATAACGGTTAACAAGAAGAAGATGAAAATGATAATGAAGTAGAAGATGATGATAATGAAGCAGAAGATGATGAATAAAGGACCAGCAACAATAAACAACAAAAATCGCTAAGAGAGACAAAACAACAATGGATGAGAAGAGAGAGAAAGGCACTTTTTTCCTCCGTTTCTCATTTTATTAGGTAAACATTTGGATCAAAGTATAAATTTAAAAAATTATGGGCTCTTCTCAAACTTACCAAACTTTCTTAATCCATAATAAAGTAATTGTCACCTCCACTCAATTATTAAGACTTGTGTTACCTCCACCTCATTTTAAAACTTTTTGGTCACCTGTGGCCCAAAGCCCCTAGCTACTATAATAGAAGCAACTTTAGCTCATTTTAACACACCATAAAAAGAGAAAAATAATATAAAGAGAGCAGTGAGGTATTCCACAAACTTTGATAAAAAATAGTTTGTGAAGAAAAAATTAGAGTGAATGATGTTTTTGTAAGGTGGGAGTCAAAAGAAGGTTATTACTTGTAAGTGTGTAATAGTCACTCTGAGTATTGTACTTGTGACTACAGTGTAAAATTCTTTACTAGAATAATATTAGTTGCTCCTTTTGATTCGTGATGTTTTCTTTATTTAAAATGATTTTTACGTAAAATTTTTGGTGCCGTTATTTTTTATTTTTCTCTATTATTTTGCCACAAATACTTTTGTTATTATTTCACGTTTATCCAACACTTTGGAGGTATTTCCGTGGAAATCCAATGAGAATTATTTTACTGTAGAATTTATCCTCTCTTTTTTTTATTTGAGAAGAATTATTTAACCCCTCTGTAACATATTAGTTAATTACTTTTACTTTTCCACGCTTTCTAAAAATTATAAATGAAAAGATCCTTGAAAATACTTTTAAAAACTTTATAAATTTATTTTTTACACTGATAAAGAGTATTAATTGTAAAAAGTAAATGAAAAAATATAAATTAATTTTATCTTATTTTAGTAAGTTGACAAATAAATTGAGATATATATTTTTAAGTAAAACTAACATAAATCCCAACCTTATTAGAATTATTTACACTCTCTCTCAATTTCTTAATTACTTTACCCTCTCTCCCTATTCATATACATAACAAGGCCGACATATACGTAGAAATCTTTATTTATGACAAGACCGACATATACATAACAAGACCGATTCATACACATAACAAGTATGACAAGGCCGACATATACATAACAAGGCCGACATATACATAACAAAGCCAATTCATATACATAACAGGGTCGACATATACATAGAAGCTATGTGTATGCATTTTTAGAGAAAAATGAAATTTTTGTGATATGTTTGGAGAGAGGAATTTTTTGTAATAAGTGAAACTTAAGTTGTGGATTTGTGTAATTTTTAGTATTTTTAACACGACGATCAATTAATAAAGGACAAAGAGAGTGGTTGCAAGGAAAACTTAGATACTCCTTCCATCCCTTTTTTACATATTCCTTTTGGATTTGATACACACTTTAATAAATTTCTTACTTCTAAAAAATTAAAGTTAATTTTATTAATATATTCTTAATTAAATACATTAAGAAAAAATTAAATTAATAATTTTGATAATTTGAATAAGGACATAATAGAGAGATTTTGATCAAACTATTGTTGAAGTATTAACCAGGACATAATAGAGAGATTTTGATCAAACTATTGTTGAAGTATTAACCAGGACATAATAGAGATATTTTGATCAAACTATTGTTGAAGTATTAACCATATACTTATTTAAGAATAAAAGCACAACCCAAAAGAAGCATGTAAAAAGAAACGGAGGGAGTAATTATTTCTTCGATCTCAAATTACTTGACATGTTTATTTTTTGCAGAATTCTTAAGGATAAATAAATCGAGAAGTTAATATCTCCAAAAGGTCATTGAATTATTGAAAATTATCTTGCAAAGTCATTAAACTTCGCTCTCTATCAAAAGTATCTCGCTCAATTTAAAATTTTTATTTTCTAAAGTCACTAAACTATATTTATCATTTTAGAAAAGATAACATGGCAAAATAAATTATTTATTTATGTGGCGGTCCGATCGGTTATGTTGTATGGAGCAGAGTGTTGGTCAGTTAAGAACTCCCACATCCAGAAGTTAAAGATGGCGGAGATGAGGATTGCGATGGATGTATGGCCATACTAGGAAAAATAGGGTGAGGAGTGAGATTATTCAGGAGAAGGTGGGAGTAACTTCGGTGGAGGACAAGATGCGAGAAGCATACCACATTGGTTCAGACACGTGATGAGGGGGGCTCTGATGCTCCAGTGCGGAGGTGTGAGTCACTAGCTATGGATGGTTTTAGACGGGGTAGAGGTAGGCCAAAAAAATATTGGAGGGAGGTGATTAGGCATGATATGAAACAGTTACAGCTGACAGAGGACATAACCTTTGATAGGAAGGTGTAGAGGATGCGGATTAGGGTAGAGGGTTAGGGGTGGGAGCGTTTCTTTATTTGTGTTTGTCTATGTTTTCGGTTAGATAGTTTTTTAGTAGTATCTGGTGGCTGTTATATTACCTTGCGGATACCAGTGTTAGTTTATTTTGCATAATGTATTAGTCTATACGCATTTATATTTCGTGATTTGCTATATTGTTATCGTTCCTAAGCCGGGGGTCTATCGGTAACAGCCTATCTACTTTCGGAGGTAGTGGTATGGTCTTCGTACACTCTACCCTCCCCAGATCTCACTATGTGGGAATACACTGGAAATGTTGTTGTTGTCATGTATATATAAATCCCTCATTAAAAAAATCTACTCCTTTTCTTTTCTATTTCCCAAGCTTTCTCCTTACTATTTCTTCTTCTTTTTTTCACTTGATGTCGATCCTGTATTAAAATTTTTAATTATATATGAATTCATTATATTCTCTTATATTATAAGAGGCAGTTGAAGCAGCTGCCACGAGCTTCCCGTCGTCCTCCTTGCCGATACTATATCATCCCTAATTAATTATTATATACTATTTATGTATTAAAAAATAATAATATTTAATTAAAAAAGTAAAATAAATATTTACGACATGTTTGCTTTAGCTTCTTCAATCATAATTTTACTACGTCACCCTTAATTAATTATTATAAGTCGTTTAACTATTAAAAATTAATAATATTTAATAAAAACGTAAAATAAACATAAAATGATAAATTAACTCTTGATGTTTTAAATTATCTTGACTTCTTATATGATACCTACTTAAATTTTTTTTCACAAGTATTTTTTATAGCAATTTTGTTATATCACTTCTAATATTATGAGTAACTTAAGACATGTCTACTTCATTACTTCAATCTAGATATTTGATTGACTCTCAAAATTATATCAGTGTTACTTAAATTGAAATAGAAGAAAAAATATTATAAATCACAATAATTAAAAACTTAAATTATTTAAAAAGTATCCCGTCGTCCTCCTCACCGACATTGACCTGCTTGCTCTGTAATTTTACTATATCACTTCTAATTAATTATTATATGACATTTATGTATTAGAAAATTAATAATATTTAATTAAAAAAATAAAATAGTCATTATGGCATATCTGTTTCAGCTGCTTCAACCATATTTTTTTACTATGTTACCCCTAATTAATTAATATAAGTCGTTTAACTATTAAAAATAATAATATTTTAAGAAAATATAAAATAGACATAAGATATAAATTAACTTTTGATGTTTTAAATTAACTTGACGTCTTATATGATGTCAACTTAAATTTTTTCGTCAAGTATTGTCACTTAAATTGAAATAAAATAAAAAATATTATAAATCACAATAATTAAAAACTTAAATTATTTTTAAAATATAAATAACTATCAATGTTACAAAAGTTTCGACAAGAAAAGAGTACTATAAATTACAATAGCTAACGGCTTAAATAAGTAAATTACAGTGCCAAAAAAGTATTATAAATTAATAGATAACAACTTAAAATATCTAAAAACATATTAAAAAATAATTAATTATTTAAATTTTATTTGTGTCCCATAAATTAAGATAAAAATACGAAAAAATACTATAAATCATAATAATTAATAACATAAAAAATTTAAAATATATAAAATATTTATCGAACTCTTGAAATTATATCAGTACCACTTAAATTGGAATAGAAGAAAAAGTATTATAAATCACAACAATTTAAAAACTAAATTATTTTTAAAATATAATTGACTATCAATACCACAAAAATTTGGATAAGGAGAGTAACATATACTAATTAAAAATTACATAAAAATTATTATAAATGATAATAGTCACAGCTTGAAATGTCTAAAAAAAATTAATTTGTTATATATTTCAAAAATAAATGTAAGAAAAATACTATAAATCACTTAAATTGGAATAGAAGAAAAAATATTATAAATCTCAATAATTAAAACTTAAATTATTTTTAAAAAAAAATAATTGACTATTAATGCCACAAAAGTTTGGACAAGGAGAGTAACATATATTATTTGAAAATTACATAAAAATTATAATAAATTATAATAGTTAACAACTACAGATATATTAAAAATAGATTGATTATCTAAATTATATTTGTGCTATATAAATTGAGATAAAAAAATAATTTATACTAGCACGGGCCTCGGTATGTAGTTGTCATTATATATGGAGCTTATTGATGAGAGCAATGTCTTTGATAAAAAATTTGAACCTTTACTAAGAATATAAAAAAATTAACATCGCAAAACGATTCATACTGATATTATCTTTTTGTTCAATTTCATAAACTTTACTGCTTATAAAATCTCTCTTTCTGAAAATTTCTGATGGAACCAAATGTAATATGAACAAGACTTAAGCCGTTGCCATTTTTTTTATTTTTTTCCTTGGTTTTATTTACGTTTAAGCTCTAACGCGGGAAAAAATAGCTACATATCGATTATTTATATCAATAAAAATTATTTCTTATTTTTATTTATTACTTTTTGACTTGACATATTCATTAAAATAATAATTGACGTGATTATTTACCTTACTATACTTATTAATTGATGATTAGTATTATCTTGAAAAAATCATTTGACATAATTTATTTTGTCATATATTTTCTTTTAAATGATAAATGCAATTGTGACTTTAGAAAATAAAGATTTTAAGTTGAGTGACTTTTGATAGAAAGCAAAGTTTAGTGACTTTGCAAGATAATTTCTAATAGTTCAATGATCTTTGAGATATTCATTTTTAGTAATTTTTAATAAAGGGTGTAAATTGACTAATATGACTATTTAATGGGGAAAAGAAATAGGCTGACCATTTTGAAAAGAAATGGCTCACTATTTTAAAATGTGGACAATTAGAGTTAGTCGGCCCAATTTTTTTTTCTATATCCATTTGGCCTGTCTGTCGTATGCAATCTCTATACTCAATTAATAAACTTTTATACCATATTAATACACTTTTATATTAGATTGATACACCTTTATACCACATTGATACACTTTTATACTAGATTGATACACTTTTATACTACGTTGATATAATATATATACCACATAAATACACTTTTTACGGAGAAAATTTATGCAAGCATATATAGAAGTTATACCAAATTAATACAGTACATATAGCACATTCAGACACCTTTTCAAATGGATAGAGAGAAATTTGTGCATGTTTTTTTGTACATGTAGCACATTCATACAACTCTGTATTTTATCATTATTGGAACTAAAATTGAAGCTGAAACTATTATTTTGTATTAATTTTGAACAAATTTACAATTAAAAAATATCATTGGGGGCAAATTAAATGCAGATTTTTGAAGATTTTATATAAAATTTGTGAAATGAGAAAGATAAATTGGAGTATCGAAAAAGGTAAAGGAATGAATTTTTGTATAACAAATAAATACATTGTTTTGTATCTAATTAAAAAGTAGCAATTACAATATTATCAATTTATATTTAATGGTTAAAAAGAAAAAAAATGATGAAATTTTATAATCAAGAAAAGAATGAAGCAGCTGCCTCCGTAAAAAAATATAACGATTTATTTTTTTAAAAAAAATTGCAGCCACAAAAAAACAAAAAAAGGAGAAAATGTCTCAGCCAATAGACAAATGGCTTGAAATGAGGTTTTGAAATTCCTTATCCATTTTGTGTCCTTTTTTTCGGTCGAATGGCTATTTTCGTCTTTTCTTCCTATTTAATTTTGATTTGATGAATCTTCACCAATTAATATAAATATAGTTAAAAAAAAATCTTAATTATCTCTTAAACTTTTTAACATGCTAATTATTTAAAATATTTTTTTTTTTACTAATAAATATGTTAAGTAATTTGAGACGAAAGGTCTACTAATAATAAAACTAAAAATGCAAGTGGCTTGTCAAATCAGGGCTCTGTAATCTACTTGGAGTATAATTTAGGTCCCCTGCATTTTACATTCCTAAAGTGTTTTCCTTTCTTTAAGTTGTACCCTATTCTATTTATTTTTACAATTTACATCATAACCTATTGGGTTCCTTGTATTTTACACCCCAAGGTGTCTTTCTTTTTTTAACTTACATCCTATCCTATTTTTTTTTACAATTTACACCCTAACCTCTTTATTTTCTTACAAAATAGTAAACTTATTTTTTAACGAGGGCAAAATATGAATAACAATATACTCCCTCCGTTCTATTTACTCGTTCCAATTTGACATTGCACATTGATTAAGAAAAATAATTAATAACATGACTATTTTACCATAGTACCTTTATTAAATAATGTTTACATTTTAATTTGGAGATAAAACAATTAATACTAAGGGTAAAAAAGGAAAAAAAATTATCTTGTCTTGATTAATGAAAATTAATAAGTAAAATAAAAAATCGAATTAGGAAATTTGGAATGAGTAAAATGGAACGGATGAATTATTATTTTTTAAAATAAATTTATTTAATTTTTAGTGTAATGAACTTTCAAGATATGTTCTTGCATTCACATTTATCATCTAACTATTGTCATGTGATAAGTATTCTCACTTTAATTTGTAACTGTTAAAATTTCATAGTGACGTTGCTTCTGAATGGTGAAAGTATGATGCAGTAAAATTTCTGGAGCCATATCTATATTAATGCAATCATAATCACCTATACTACCTGTTAGAAAGAAAATAATAACGTAAAGAAAGGACCAAAATATTGAGAGAAAATGAATAGAATAGCAGTAGTTAAGGATAAAGCAAAAAATATAACACATGAATTGATGAAATTTTGTCTTTAATAATGTCTTCCTATATCACTAGTTCTGCAATATCAATCTTCTCTTAACTCAGATGGCATTCGTTTGGAATTTTCTAAAAATTTGAGTTTGCAAATTTTTCATCTAACTTCCTACACTAAAAATTAAATAAATTTATTTTAAAAATAATACTTCCTCCGTTTCATTTTACTCGTTTCAAATTTCCTAATTTGATTTTTGATTTTACTTGTTATTTTTCATTAATCAAGACAAGACAATTTTTTTTTTACCTTTAGTATTAATTGTTTTATCTTTAAATTAAAATGTAAATATTATTTAATAAAGGTACTATGGTAAAATAATCATGTTATTAATTATTTTTGTTAATCAATGTGCAATGTCAAATTAAAACAAGTAAAATGAAACCGAGGGAGTATATTATTATTCCTATTTTACCCTCATGAAAAAATTATTAAAAAATAATTTTATTGTTTTGTAAGGAAATACAAATGTTAAGGTGTAAATTATATAAAAAAATTAAAATAGGGTGTAAATTAGAAAAAGAAGATACCTTGAAGTGTAAAATGTAAGGAATCCAAACGATTAGAATATAAATTGTAAAAATAAATAAAATGGGAGATAAGTTAAAAAAAGGAAACACTTGGCGTGTGAAATGCAAGGGAGCTATAATTTAAGAAACAGACTCATTGACTTGGAAGTCTTTCTGATACACTTCATTTTGGATTAACAAGTGGAACTGGTCAAGCGTTAGTTCCACTGAAATATCTCTTCTCCATCGAACCCTAATTCACACCCAGTTGTTTCATTTGCAATCGAATCCCCAATTTTTCTCCATAATGACAGCTATGCAATTCATTTCTTTTTCCAATTTAAATTGAAGAGTGAGTATTGATGGAGGGAAATTCTGGTGGCAGTGGTGGAAATGACGTGGAGTTGCTGTGCAAGACGCTACAGGTAGAACACAAGCTTTTCTACTTCGACCTGAAGGAGAATCCACGCGGACGATACTTGAAAATCTCGGAGAAAACGTCGGCAACAAGGTCTACTATAATTGTACCATTCAACCGCATCTCATGGTTTCTGGATCTCTTCAATTACTATGTCAATTCAGATGATCAGGACGTCTATAGCAAAGAACTACAACTTGATACCAAGGTGTTTTACTTTGATGTAGGGGAGAATAGGCGAGGGCGCTTTCTTAAGGTCTCTGAAACATCCGTTAGCAGGAACCGTAGTACCATTATTGTTCCAGCAGGAAGTGCCCGGGATGAGGGATGGGCAGCATTTAGGAATATTTTGGCAGAAATTAGCGAAGCCTCTAGGCTATTTATTTCGCCCAATCAGGAGACTTCAGAAACCTCAGAGCGTCTTGGGCTTTCTGATGATGTAGGAGCTGGTTTCATTTCCGGTCACTCTTCTCAATCTGCCCCCGCAGCTGATTTGAGTGTAGAACGGACCGTTGATTTGCCAGCAGCTGACGAAGTTAGTAACCTGGGGATCTCCAAAGTAATTAGGGTTGACCAGAAGAGGTTCTTCTTTGATCTTGGGAATAATAACCGGGGCCATTTCTTACGAATATCTGAGGTAGCAGGTTCTGATCGCTCTTCAATAATTCTTCCCCTTTCTGGCCTGAAACAATTTTATGAAATGGTGGGTCTTTTTGTAGAGATAAGCAAAGATTGCCTCGAAGGAATTACAGGTGCAAATGTCCGGACAATTGATCCCCCGCAGAGATGAATGCTGATGACTGGTATCTAAGGCGTGGAACCATGTACTGCGGCTTATGGGCGGTCAATTGTGAGCCGTGTTAATTTTCTGTCTAGTCATTGCGTGTTTCAAGTTGAATAAAATGGTGGAAATATGAACTCAAACATCAATCATCAATTGGAGGGGAAATAAACCATTACGTACGGGGAAGGATTGTAGTATAAAATGGCACTCCTAATCAATTCCATCTTTGCTATTTTGGGTGTGATTTAAGCTTCTCTCTGTGTGAAATTCTCCCCTATGCTTGGGCTAAACATAATCCTGAATTGCCAAGTTTGGCTACTTTTGATTGGAAGAAGTTTTCCTTGAAAGAAAAAGAAAAAAACAACTTTCTGATACTATGCGTATTTGACACACAAGACTTGATTTGGTTTACTGCAAAATAGTGTATCTGCATCAGTTTCTTCCATCAAAAATTAAAATAATCAACTCAAAATCTTTTAGATGATGGTTCCCAAAATATTCACTCCCTTGTACCACTTTACAGTTACTTTAACTTTCATTGAGGAAGCAATTGCTCTCCTAAAATGGAAATCAACTTTCAAGAACTAGAATAATTCCTTGTTAGCTTTATGAAAATCAAGTTCTGATGCATGCAACGACTAGTATGAAATTATTTGCTTTAATGATAAAATAAACGGGTTAAATATTACAAATTCTAAAATCATTGGTATCCTATATGTTTTTTGTTTACTTGCATAATTGGGACATGATTGATGTGTATATGAAGTGATGGTGGTTGACATGCAATCTTGTTAATGGTATTATTAACTTGTTTTGTTATCCGTGTTGACTTATATCAGGAAACATACACGGTATCAATGACTCTAGAATTTGTAATATTCAACCTGTTTATCCTATCATTAACTCCGAGTCGTTGCATGCATCAAAACCTGATTTCCATGAAGCCAACAAGGAATTATTCTGATTCTTGAAAATTGATTTTCATTTAGGAGAGCAGTTGCTTCCTCGTTGGAAGCAAAAGTAACTGTAAAATGGTACAAGAGTGAAAAATTGAAGTAGAATGAATATTTTGGGAACCTTCATCATATATTGCTAAAAGATTTTGAGATTGATTATTTTGATTGTTGATGAATGAAATTAGTGCAGGATATACTATTTATATTATAGTAAATCAGAACAAGTCTTGCGTGTCGAATAAGGCATAGCCCCAAAAAGACTTCCGAGTCAATGACGAAAGGTCATTATTTCCTTTTCAATGAGTATAAAAAATTGATGAAAATGATAAAATTGTAATCAAGTGAATAAAAGGTTATCAATTTAAATTGTGAAAATAATTTTTGATGGAGGTATAAGATAAAATTTCGAACAATAATTTCTTGTGATGTGATTTATCTTCAATTTTGTGCGTAGAAAAAACTTTAATAAATTAGATTATTTTTTTAATCAGTATAAAAATAATAATGATACGATTTTTTATATTTAAAAAATAAATTACTTTCAACCTAAAAGACGCTAAATTCTTATTGACGGCTGATTCATCTGTCCAATACTGACATTAAATTGGTGCACTTCAAATCATGCAATTAATTCTACCTTAGTATCAATAATATGTTTACCTAAAACATGCACACTTCCTCCATTACAGAATAATTGATATATTTATTAAAAAAAAATTATCTTAAAATATGGATATATTTTTTTTTAAAAAAAGGAAATAATCAACAGTTTTTTTTAACTCTAATCTTGGTATTTTATTCGTCCCATATTAATTGGATACATTTTATTTTATAGAATAATTAAGAAATTTTAAATAAAAAGATAATTTTATTAATTCACCCTTTAAAAATCTTCTAAGAAACTTTACAAACAAGTACTAACGCCTTCAAAACAAAATTAATTGCATGAGTAATATGCAAAAAATTTAATTAATGCCTTCTTGACGATTTAGTAAAGTGACCAACTAATATGAGAATTATTTTTAGTAAGATGATCAACATATATGAGACTGATGGAATAACAATAATTATTTTATTATAAAACTAAGAGCCACATAAATGAATAAAGATTAAAGAATTAATAAAGAATACATTAGTAAAATAGCACTCCTAACAAAGTGTATAATGTCAATTATTTTGAGACGGCAAAAGTAAAATTTATTCTTCCATCCACTTTTACTCATCTATAATAGATTTTGATTTTTTTTAGTAAATGACATATTCATTCTAATTTACTCTTTTATCTCATTTTATATGATACGTACTATTTTTTTAGTTCATTCCAAAAAAATGTTTACTTAATAATAATTAAAGATATTCACCAAAAAAGAAAATAGTTAAAGATAATTTAACTTTAAAATTATTTTTTTTTGCTAATGAAATAATTTATAACCACACAAATATTTAAAATGAGCCGCTAAAACTTGGGGCGTAAAGCAGCTTTAGAGGCTTTAGCCCAAAGCCGGCACTGGAAAAAATTAAGAAAATCATGATTTATCTCAGTAGACATTTTCCCATGCAATTTAGTGATTAATTCTAAAGTTTAAATGAACGTTGTTTATGAACTTTGAATAAAAATTCAAAATCAATTTAATATTTAATTTTAAATCTCAAATTTTACTATAAGTTTGGATTTATCTAATGTTGTGATTTTATCTTTTTAAAAATTTAAACTTAATTCATAAGTTTATATTTTGTAAAAAAAAAAATTCATCACTTTAAATTTTACAAAAAATAAAAGAAATGATGTGAAAATATTGCATGTTTCATGTGAGTGGATTATATTAAAAATAACTAGAGTAACTCAAAGATTAAGCTAGTAAAATATTAGTTTTAGTCCTCCAAATTATTGAGGTTGCAAAATTTTTTAATGATGAATTTTATGATTTTGTTTTCACTTAAAAAAATACTGAAGATTGTAAAAAAATAATTCATAATTTATATAAATAAATAAAAACTATTTACCTTTTACAAATAAAAAAATATTTTGAACTTTGAATAAAATATCACAAATCTTCATATTAATAAATAATTTTTTATAATAAGATCCAGGATAATGTATTGCAAACAAGTTACAAATATCTCATTAACTAAAATTAATTTTTAATTTTATATAGCTACCTTTAAAAAACAAGAAGTTTGTATATAAAAAAACTTTAATTTTGTTTGTGTGTGTATTTATATATCTTGATAAAATTTTGCTTAATACCATTTATTTTATTGAAATTCACTTGAAAATATCTAATTACTAGTGTTATTGATTCATGGGACCGGTGGATATTCGTACGCACGCTTTAAATAATAATAAATCCTCTATTAATAAATCGACGGTCTCCGGCTCCGTCGCCGTCGCTGACCTACGGCGCCGACCCTACCGCCGATCACCGACGTACCCTCTCTCTCTCCCGCGCCTCGGTCTCCGACCCCGTCGCCGTCACCGACCTACGACGCCGACCCGACCGTCGGTCACCGACGCCGACCGCCGGTCACCGACCCCCATCGCCGAGATCCGATTCCCCCCCCCCCCCCCCCCCCCCCCCCCCCCCCGGCCCCCCCCCCCCCCCCCCCCCCCCCGCTCCCTTCTCTGTCCAGACCGCCCCCTCCCTCCTCCGGCGCCGTTACAACAGTGCAGCAGCTGAAGCTCGGGCTTCAGTCGCAACCGCCGCTCCATCGCCAGCAGCCGCGGATCCATCTCAGTAGCGATCCCCCGGCAGCAGGTCGACGCGGGGCTTGGTTGCCGGCTTGGTCTACAAGTGAAATCTGGTGACTTCTAACCTTTGCTTATTTCATTCTTCATTCTGCATTCTTTCATTCTTCGTATTATACTAGTAATTGAGTATAGTTTGGTTGCTGGAATATTTCTTTGAATTTGTGCGAGCCTTGTATTACTTGCTGCTGCTTTACTATTACCATCGTTTATGTCTTTATATCTTTATATTATCTTTATATTCTCTTATACTTTCGCTTAGTTGTGGCTGTGGGCAGTAATGGGTGGATAGGGTCATGTCCTAGGGGGTTGGGGCGGGGGGCAGTGGTGGGGGCGGGGGATGAGGAAAGGGCGGGAGTGGGAGGGAGGCCAAGGTTTGGCCGCGGGGGAAGTAGTGGAGGGCGTGCGGGTAGTGACGGTAGGCTGAGGGTTGGGTCTTGGAATATAGGGACCCTGCAGGGCAAGTCCATAGAGCTTGTGAAGACCCTTAGGAAGAGAAGGATCAACATTGCGTGTGTTCAGGAGACCAAGTGGGTAGGGTCTAAGGCTAGGGATGTGGATGGTTACAAGCTGTGGTACTCTGGGAGCGAGAGGCGTAGGAATGGAGTTGGCATCTTAGTGGATGAAGATCTTAGAGGTCAGGTAGTAGAGGTGAAGAGGATAAACGATAGGTTGATGACTATTAAGTTGGTCATTCGGGGGTTTACCCTGAACGTGTGTAGTGCCTATGCATCGCAAGTGGGATCGGAGGGGGAGGAGAAGATGCGGTTTTGGGAGGCTTTGGAGGAGGTGGTGAGAGGCGTGCCTAGCTCGGAGAAGATTGTTGTAGCAGGAGATTTCAACGGGCACATCGGGGCGCTACCGGGAGGCTTTGGTGATGTGCATGGTGGTTTTGGTTTTGGGGAGAGAAATGAGGAGGGGGCTACCCTACTGGAGTTTGCGAGGTCCTTTGGGCTGGTGGTGGTGAACTCGGGCTTTCCGAAGAAGGACGATCACCTGATCACCTTTCGAAGCGCGGTAGCCAGGACCCAGATTGACTTTGTGTTGCTTAGGAAAAGGGATAGGGCGTGGTGTAAGGACTGTAAGGTCATTCCGAGTGAGAACCTTTCGACCCTATATAGGCTCTTGGTTATGGATTTGGGTATAAAGAAGAATAGAAAGAGGAGGAGTAGGGAGTGTAGACCTAAAATTAAGTGGGGCGGCTTAACGCCAGTGAATGCGTGGAAGATAGGGGAGAAGTTAGCAGGAATGGGGGTGTGGGAGTGTAGGGGAGACGTGGATAGTATGTGGGATAGGGCGGCTAGGTGCATCAGGGAGAATGCAAGTGAGGTGTTGGGGGTTTCTAGGGCCGGGCCGGGCACCATAAGGGGGATTGGTGGTGGAATGAAGAGGTGGAGAAGAAAGTGGGGACCAAGAAAGGGGCGTATGCCAATTTGGTGGAGAGTAAGGACGAAGAGGAGAAGCGGGTAAACAGGAAAGAGTACAAGCTAGCGAGGAAGGAGGCTAAGTCAGCAGTCACGGCAGCTAAGACGGCCGCCTTTGAGAGCCTGTATGCAGGGTTACAGGGGAAGAGAGGGGAGAAAAAGTTGTTTAGACTCGCTAAGGCTAGGGAGAGGAAGGGTCGTGACCTCGATCAGGTGAGGTGCATTAAGGGGGAGGACGGTAGAGTGTTGGTGGAAGACGGCCACATTAAGAATAGATGGCAGTCGTACTTTCATAGGCTCTTGAATGACGAAGGGGATAGAGCTATTGTGTTAGGGGAACTGGAGCACTCAGAGGAGTGTCGGAATTTTAGCTATTGTAGACGTTTTAAGGTAGAAGAGGTTAGACAGGCTGTTCGCAGAATGCGAAGAGGTAGGGCGACGGGGCCGGATGAGATACCGGTCGAGTTTTGGAAGTTCGTTGGAGAGGCTGTTCTGAGGTGGTTGACGGGATTGTTTAATGAAATCTTCAAGACGGCAAAGATGCCCTAGGCTTGGAGGTGGAGCACCATGATACCTCTCTATAAGAATAAGGGGGACATCCAGAGTTGCAACAACTATAGGGGGATTAAGTTATTGAGTCACTCTATGAAGATCTGGAAGAGAGTGGTCGAGGTGAGGCTGAGACGGATAGTGTCTATTTCAGAAAACCAGTTTGGATTTATGCCTGGCCGCTCGACGACGGAGGCAATTCACCTGATACGGAGGTTGGTGGAACAGTATAGGGAGAGGAAAAAGGACCTGCACATGGTGTTTATCGACCTGGAGAAGGCCTACGACAAAGTCCCTAGGGAGGTGCTTTGGAGATGCTTGGAGGTGAGGGGAGTACCGCTGGCATATATCAGAGCAATCAATGATATGTATGATGGAGCAAAAACTAAGGTGAGGACGGCGGGAGGAGACTCAGAACATTTCACGGTCCGGACAGGGTTGCATCAGGGATCTACTCTTAGTCCCTTTTTGTTTGCAGTGGTAATGGATGTGTTGACGCGGCGTATTCAAGGGGAGGTGCCGTGGTGTATGCTTTTTGCAGACGATGTAGTTCTGATAGCTGAGACCCGAGAGGTGTGAGCGACAAATTAGAGGTGTGGAGGCAAACCCTTGAGTCTAAAGGGTTCAGGGTGAGCAGAAGCAAGACAGAGTATGTGGAATGCAAGTTTAATGACGTGAGGCGGGAGAACGAGGTAGTAGTGAAGCTGGAATCACAGGAGGTAGGTAAGAGGGAGAGTTTCAAGTATCTCGGGTCCGTGATCCAGAGTAACGGTGAGATTGATGAGGATGTCTCGCACCGTATTGGGGCGGGATGGATGAAGTGGAAGCTCGCGTCGGGGGTGCTGTGTGATAAGAAGGTGCCGCCTAAGCTTAAAGGCAAATTCTACAGGGCGGTAGTCCGTCCGACCATGTTGTATGGAGCGGAGTGTTGGCCAGTGAAGAACTCCCACATCCAAAAGATGAGGGTGACAGAAATGCGGATGTTGCGCTGGATGTGTGGGCTGACTAGAGGGGATAGAGTTCGGAATGAGAACATCCGGGAGAAGGTTGGTGTGACACCAGTGGAGTGCAAGATGCGGGAAGCCCGATTGAGATGGTTCGGACACGTGAAGAGGAGGGGCATGGATGCCCCGGTCCGTAGGTGTGAGAGGCTAGCGTTGGATGGGTTTAAGCGGGGTAGGGGTAGGCCGAAGAAGTACTGGGGTGAGGTGATTAGGCGAGACATGGAGCAGTTACAGCTCACCGAGGACATGACCCTAGATAGGAAGGTCTGGAGGACGCGAATCAAGGCAGAGGACTAGGGCCAGCCTGAGTCGCTAGTGTAGGGAACTACTTGGTGGGGGTTTATTCCTGTTAGGAGTCCGTGTCCCATGTTTTATTATGGATCTGTGTGTTCTCCTTTGTTTTAGATTACTTATGGGTGCCGTATTTATGTTATGTAATCTTGTAAACTTGTGCTGTGCTTTACTATGTGTTTGTGTGGTACCGCGTGTCTTGAGCCGGGGGTCTATCGAAAACAGCCTTTCTACTTCTTCAGAGGTAGAGGTATGGACTGCGTACATCCTACCCCCCCAGACCCCACCAGGTGGGAATACACTGGGTTTGTTGTTGTTGTAAATAAAACGATACATTTATTATTCCTAATTAATTTGAATCTATATGGATATACGAGGTACAAGAATGTGTGCATACAGTAATTCCTTTAGATTCAGCTGTTGTAAGTACATGACATTGTCAAGTGATCAAATTGACTAGATCCAATGTATCCTTTACTCTTAGAAGATGCTATTAGGCTGTTGTAAGTACATGACATTGTCAAGTGATCAAATTGACTAGATCCAATGTATGTATCCTTTACTCTTAGAAGATGCTATTAAAACAAATTGACTAGATCCAATGTATCCTTTATGTATCTTTACTCTTAGAAGATCATAGTAGAAGATCTTACGTATCCTTTACTTTTAGAACACACTTATTAGAAGATCTTACGTATCTTTTACTTTTAGAACACTTCTTACATATCCTTTACTTTTAGAACAACACTTAGTGCTCCGATCAAATATGGAGGGGTCAGTTACAAATCTAAATATGTTCATAAATATGGATCAAATATGGAGGGGTCAGTTACAAATCTAAATATGTTCATGAATATGGATTGCATATGGAGAAAAATTAGTCAAATTTGAGAAAATATGATGCTGGATTGCATGTAAAAAAAATTACTCAAAGTTGAGCAAATATGATTCTATTTACAAATGTTCTGGTTACGAAGATGATCCAAATATTTTTGGGAACATTATTGAAAAGTCAATTTTGACCATGTCATGATTGACTAGACTTTATAACAATAAGTCTTTTTATATCATAAAAAAACAAGTGTCAATGTATACACTCGCATTGCAACCCATTTTAACTTTCGATTTTCAAAGAGTTTTACAAAAATTCTTCCCCAACTGTAAAGTAGTTGCGGATCAATTTATTTATCAATTGAGGTGCAACTTTGAATACACTTTTCACCTATAATGCAAATAACTTGTAAATATCTTAAATTTTCACTAGATTTAGTAAAATCACAATTTGTGTTCTCTTCAACAATAAGTTATCTGTTGGGATCACAAGTTATCTGTTGCAACATAATACGAAGCTGAATTTAATAGATGAGTCATCTGTTGTAACAACTGGCTCATCTATCGGAATTCTTTTGTATTGTGATAACCAGACAACCATTTATATAGCCAAGAATCTTGTTTTTCACGAGCATATAAAATACATTGAGTTGGGTTGTCACTTTATGCATACTAAGCTGGCTGAGGATTTGATCAGTCTCTCTCACACTTCTGATGCTTTACAGATGGCTGACATTGTCAGTAAATGCTTATCTGATGCTCAACACCATGTACATCTTCACAAGTTTGGGGTTCCCTCATCTTTCAACTTGCGGTAGGGGGGGGGGGGGGGGAGAGGGTGTTGGAGATAATAGATTATGAGTTATGGGCCTTTTCTAATTTCTGCATCATTGTACTGGAGTTAGTCCAATTAATATTTATGTTTTTCTTTAGTAGTAGAATAGTTAGGGCCTACACGGTTATAAAGAGATGGGCCATATATTTGGTAATGACATAGATTCCTTTTCAATTTTCATTTGTCTCATATAATAAAATCTCTTTCTTCTCTCTAGAAACTTCCGACATGGTTTCATTTCATTGTTTTGGTCTTGGATCTTGAATGCTAACAAAACAAGACCCTTCATTAATTATTCGAAACAAAGAGACATAATTGAGTCTGTTTGCATTTTGCATCCTAATGTGTGTTCGTTTTTGTAAATATCACCCTATTCTATTTATTTTTTAAAAAATTGATTTACACCCCGATCTCTTTATTTCCTTATAAAACAATAAAATTATTTCTATCATAATTTTTTTATGAAGATAAAATAGGAATAACAATAATAATGATTTTATCGTTAAAGAGAGTTGAACATATTTCTCGTCAATTTAAATATTAACAAATGAAACAATAAAAATAATGCATTAATTGCATATTAAAGAAGGGTAACTGAAGTCTAGCAAAAGTTCAAAATGCAAAAATATAGGTTGCTGCATTTTTATTATAATAAATACTATATAAGACCTCATTTTCTCCCAATTCATTGGGTTCTCCTCTGTTTTGGGATAAAATAATAGATCGGTGAGTGTAATTTGACAGTGTTGTCTAACTACAGTTTTCTCTATAATTTTCATTGAATAAGCACTCTAAGGAGTTGTGATTTGATCGTCAACAACCCAACCACAACTGCTTATAATTATAAAATTACTAGCCCTCTTAAAAAATAATGCAACTTTATACTTCTTTCTTATTTTTGGACTGATTTTGATGCACAACATTTCAATGGTAGTACTGGTTGGTATACAAGATAAAAATATGCTCAAGGCCAACTGAAAATAATAAATCAAATTTTAACTGACAAATATTAGAGAAAGATCTTTAAACAAAAAACAAGTAGCTACCAAAATTAAATTTTCTTGTAATCCTTCACTTGCTAGTTGCTTTTATTTTCCTTCACGCCAAGTCTCTTTTCCTTGAACTTCATTATAGCACTCATATTTTGGAGGCTTTGTAAAGTGATACAACTTGTTCATTCCACTTATATTTCTCATCATTTATCGTGGTGTTGCCAATATGAGCTTGTGCAGGTCTGCGAGACTCTTTAAAAATATCAACGGATGTGTGTTGAATTCACCAAAGCTAGTATATCTTTGAAGAATTCGATATGGATGTGACATCGAAAGTGAAGAGTCCGTGTAACTTGAGAAAATTGAAGAATAGGTGTCTTTTAAGTCTTGAATGAAGGATTGATGACATTGACCAACAGATCGGGTCAAACATTATTAGGAAACTTGATCAAATTAATTGTGGACTTGATTAATATTTTCAAAACTTTCTAATCTTTTCAAAAATATAAATCAACCCAACCCACACCCTCTTCAATCCAAATCAACCACTCTCTCCTCTCTCTCAACAACTTCTCTCAACTCTCTCTTAACCAATAATTCTGCAAAATTTCTCCCTTCAACCCCCGGCGAGAAATAGTTGGGCTTCGAGTTCTCCTCTTCAATTCAATCAACCTGTCTCTCATCCCTCTCTCGACAGCTTCTTTCAACTCTCTCCCAACCAACTATTCTGCAAATTTCTCATTTCTATCCTCGACGATTTCAACATCCGACTACAAATAGTTGGGCTTCGAGTTCCTTTTCGACTTTAATCGATGTGATAGCCTTGCTCTCCGACCACAACAGCTTCGAATTCTTCATTGGTCCTTTTCTTCCTTCATAGGTAAAAATTTATGGCCTTTTTCGTTTTGAAGAAAACGAGGAACTTGAGCCAACTTCTCTTATAGTATTGGTTAACAATTTCAATATTTGTTGCACTAATTTAAAATGTGGTCTGAATAAAACCCGAATTTTTGGTATTTCTTCTCTTCTCTTTTCAAAGTGAATTATGATATTTTGTTGTTTGTTGTATTTTTTTGAAGTTTGATTTTTATTGTTTGTGTTTATAAAAACAAAAGAACAATTTGGTTTGATTTATTCTGTTCTTGTTCTTGGTAAAAATGGTGAAATTGCTATTTTTTGTTTAACAAAATCGTGTTACTGTTTCCTCCTAAAGAATACTCATCTGGTGCAATATATTAACCATCTGATGCAATAAATTTATCATACGATACAACAAATCAACCATCTGATGCACCAGAGGAACCAT
>NC_061111.1:243046646-243108802 GCF_002878395.1 Capsicum annuum | reverse complement strand
AACCATCAAATTACAATTCTGATGCAACATATTAATAATCTGATGCAACAACTTTACCATATGTTGCAACAGATTAAGCTTCGGATAAAAAATCTGATGCAACTAATTAACCATCTGGTTCAATGAAAGAACCATCAGATTAATGATCTGATGCAACAGATGAACCTCCTGTTAGATAAAATCATACCAACTTTTCCTACAAGAAAAGTCCAAGACTTGATTTTTTCAACTGATCATTCATCTGCCGCGATAGACAACCCTATGTTGGAAGAAATCTAAACAATATTGACCGTTGATAATTGTTCCAACAGATCACTCATAGATTGCAACAGATGTTTGACATATTGCATAGACCATTTATCTTTCTTAACAGATGAGTGATATATTTTGTATTGTCGCAATAGACTACTCAGCCATTGCTACGGATTATTTAACTGTTCCAATAGATCACTCATATGTTGCAACAGATGATGTCACAATAGTTGTGTGATTTGTTGAACAGACCATTCATCTATCTAAAAGATGAGTGGTATATTTTGTATTATTGCAACAGATTACTCATCCACTGCAACAGTTTGGTTATATGCTGCAACAGATATACTACCTGGTGCAACAGATCGGTGATCTATTGCAACTGTTATTTTACTGTTTTACTTGTTTGATTTACTGTTATCCTTTTTTAACAATGCATTAATCAACAATAATATATTATTTTATGTTCCTATTAATTTTAGATAATATAGTTTCCAAAAGAACAAAAATCGAATCAAGTCCAAGTAAAGGAACAAGTGAAGCAGCTAAGCTACATCCACCACTCTATGAGCTTAATTTACAAGCGTTATCTCAATCGGGAGAAGCATATGATGAACACGGGGAGTAGGAATATTTCAAAAGAGATGATGCAGATGCTAATAGCCTTTCCACCGAAGAGCTTTTCAAAGCCTTTAGCATTAATCGTTATCCTATGAGAATGCAGTGCGATGGTGCCGCAGATTTAACGGGTGATTTCGTGGTTAAGTCAGCCAAGGGAAAATCTTTCGACTCTTTTAGAAAAATACTTTGAGAACAAAAATTGGATGCTTATTTCAGGGACAGCTGCTTTGAGAAATATCTTGATTTGCCGGAGGACAACAATACTCATTTCCAAATGAAAATGGTATATGAACTTCTCAAACGTAGGTTTATGTATGAAAATAAAAATAAGATAGATGAGGTGCGGATAAATTACTGTGACATACCTATTTGTTTTAGTTGGAAGGAGTTTGCCATAGTTACTGGACTAAAATGTTATTCTCCTTCTCAAGTTATACCTATTCTAACCCAAAAAAGCACCTCGCACACCCAAAAAAGACAAAGGCAAGTCGTGTGATCGTGATGACCTAGTGTCCATTGTTGGTCCAAGATTCAAAAACAAAAATTTGATAAAAGCATTGAAAGGTAAAGGACTTTTAAAGAAGCACAAGTAGTCATTGTGCTTGGTTTGGTTTGTACATAATATTCTTTGGGCGAGAGACGTTAACAACAACATAAGCCTCGGTTTAATAAAGCTCTCCGAGGATCTTGAGGCATTTAACAGCTATCCATGGGGGTATGAAAGTTTCAAAATGACTGCCAAATATTTATTGACCCCATTAGTGTCAAAGACAGTCAACTTATATGGCTTCTCATGGGCTTTCATGGTAAATGTTTCTTTCTTCTATTATGATATCATTCATTTTTTCGGTTAATAATGGTTTTAATTTATTGGCGTTATTTTATAGGCTTGGGCATTTGAAGTCATTCCTTATTTGAGACAACAAATGAACTACCAAGAAGGAGTTTTCTATCCAAAAATCTTGAGATGGTTGTCGGCCAAAACTGATAAAAATGCAAAATTTCTTGATCTCTTCAGCCCCCGAAGGATGCAGTAAGTATAATTATAATTAATTTTTTCTTTTAATTAATGTTTTTTTTGAATGATCTAATCATCATTCTAATATATGTAATGAGTTATGTTAGAATGTACATCCGTCGCTAGTTCCGACCAATCGAGAGATGAAGATACCATTTTTTCTTACTTTACTATCTGTGCAAACTTTATCGGACCCTAAGATTATCGACAGAATAAAAATGGAATTGTTTGGAGCAACAGCCATTACAAGAAAAACAATTTTGGAGGGTGAGCTTGTTGTTGTTGATGGAGCTATTGGTGGCGGTAATGGTGCTGCTGTTGGTGCTAATGATGCTCCCCTTAAAGTATTTAAAGAAAACCATTATGAGTATGATCATACTAGTTATACAGATTTTGCCTCTCCCAGCGAATGTTCTGTATGTAAATGTCAAGACTGCAGGGTGAAACATGATGTAGTGATTAATGCTATTAATGCATTAACTGCTTTTGTAAAGGAATTGACATCTAAGAGGGGTCTCATTCCATCAAAGAGGATTTTATTTCCATCTGCTCCATTAGATATTAGGGCTAAAAAGAGAAGAAGAGTGATTTCCAGGGCATTAACAGGCATCCAAACAAGCGAAATTATAACTCCTCTGTCTGCGTGTTACACTGAGCAACGTACAATATCCAAAGAAGAGCAGCACGAGCTGCAGAAGGTGAATACATTATATGTCTTTTAACTGACAAAACAAACATACATATATCTATTTCAATAGATGACATATCTGCTGAAAATTATCAAACAGATATATACATCTGTTGCAACAGTTGACTAACCTGTTGCACCAGATACTTTATATGATGCAATATATGTCTCGTCTGTTTTAGCAAATCAAACAGCTCTTTGTACAACTTTTATTTGTACCAACAGATGATCTATCTGCTGCAACAGATGATTTATATATTGCAACGGATGGTTCATCCATTGGAAATTATCACACAGGGTCTTCCTCATATAGAAATTTGGGATAATTTAAAATGGGAGAAAGACTTGTTTGATTTGCTAGAAGAGATGAGTTATCCTTTTCCATTTTATTGTATCTCCGTGATTAGTATTGACCAATTCTGGCTTTCCAGGTGGATGTAGAAGAAGCTACTACCGAATAACATTGACAATATATTACTCTTTTTATGGAAATATGGAGAACAGAAAGCCCAGAAACTGTACGCAAGCGACAATGAAGATCCACGACGAGCAAAGCCGAATTCCATAGCACCGGATGAAGAACAACTTGTCCATACTGATTAGATCTTTGTAGCTTGAGCCTGTCAAAGCAATCCTTGGCAGTATACTTAAATTGTTGTTGATGTATTTGTTGAGATCTGTACCCATAATAATTTTTTTACATTTTATTTATTCGTTGACTTATTTCAACTAATTTATGAAGGCTTCGATTTATTTTATTTTGTCTACAACTTTTATTTATTCCTTAGATTTGAACTTATTAATTAAAAAGGAATACTAGATTCAAATATTGCAACAAATAATGTATTTTTTGCAACAGACGATACATCTATTGGAAAATTCGAACAGATTTAGACATATGTTACAATAGGTAGGTGATCTGTTGGAATTTATCAAACAGGTCTTCCCATAGTTGCAACAGATGGACTTTAGATATAAACATCAAGATAATGCAACAGATGACACATCTATTGAAAAAAAAAACAAATTTAGACATATGTTGCAACATATGGACTTTATCTGTTGCAACAAACAACACATCTATTGGAATAATCGAACAGATTTATACATATGTTGCAACGGGTAGGTTATCAGTTGGAATTTATCAAATAGGTCTTCCCACTGCTGCAACAGATGGACTTTAGATAAAAACATCGAGATAATGCAATAGATAACCAACCTATTACAACAGATAAACTATATGTCAGAACAGGTAGGATAACTGTTACAACGGATGGTGAATCTATTTCATTATAAAAATTCAAGTTTTGATGGACATAAAAAATTATGACTACATGTAAAAAGGTTAAAGTGAATTGAAATAAAAAAGGCGCAATCCATCGACGGGGTTCAGTTCAAACACCTAAAATAAAATAGGCATCAAGTAGACATGTTCATTTTAAACATGTAAAATAAAATAGGCATCAAATGTGTTAGTGTCAGTCCTGGCACATTTTGATGACTTGCCGTCGCTTGGCCCCCAACGGTCATTTTTCCCCCATTGTCTTATATATTCATCTTCCTCCTAAAATTTAACCCTAAATTCCTAAATCTTCTTCTTTATCGTCATCTTCTTTTATCTATCCAAATTCTTCAAATTATTAGTTTCATTTTTTCCAACTGACCTTGACAATGTCGAGCGCATCTTCCACTGTTTTTTGTGATAAAGATTTTTGATATTGTAAGTGCGGTCATGAAGCTATGTTAAAGACTTCTTGGACTCAAAAAAATCTGGGTCGTAGGTTTTTTACTTGTAAGATTTCAAAGGTAATATTTTTTTTATTTAATTAATTGATTAATTATTGACTTGTAATTATTTTATAATTGTGTTCTTTTTTTCATAGAAATTGGGTGGATGCAATTAATTTGATTGGTATACAGAACGACACCCCTTCACAAGAAAATCGTGTAATCTGGGGTTTGTTGAAAAAAGTCAAGGCTTCTGAAGAGAAACAAAATTGAGCAAGAAGATATTACATTGTTGTCGTTATTGCTACTGGTTTGGTGTTGTTGGGCACATGGATATTGAAGCCTAATTGCTGAAATTTTCATGGTGGTGTGTGTATTTGCTACTGGTTTATTATCGACGAGCACATGGATATTCAAGCATAACTGTTAGAAAATATCAAAAAGATTTAGGCATATGTTGTAAAATTTAGGTCATCTGTGGAAATTATCAAAGGTCTTCCCACTGTTGCAACAGATTAGACTTAGATTATTAGATTATTTATAGAAATTATCAAAGGGGTCTTCCCACTGTTGCAACAGATTAGACTTAGATTATTAGATTATTTAAACAGGTCTTCCCACTGTTGCAACAGATTGACAATCTAATCTATTGTATTATAAAAAACTCAAATTTCATCAGAAAAATTATTGCCACTACATGTACATGTAATAAAGTGAAGGGTGACTTGAAATTAAAAATTTCTATTTCACAGGATCTTCTATATACACAGGCTTCAAGAATCCAATTAGTACCCCATAAGCCCAGACCTCTTGTAGGTTTGCCATAATGTTATCGCATAGAAAAGTCGTTGGCTCGGCCATTTTTGTGCCGGTTAGCAAACATTTGATATGTGCAAGAGCGTGCGAGCCGCTCTCACGGCATCATCTTTTGGAAGGATCATTCCCCTATTTTGACCTTTAAAATTCCATGATTTCTTCATCAACACTTTCTTTGAAAAATGATTCATCAGTTTACTCTCCCTCAACAAGATGTACAACAACATCATCAGTGGCTTTACAAGGATAAAAAGATCGAAATAGTCGATGAGAGGTACGTTGAAGTCATAAACATTGATCTTTCCCTCCTCGAGTAGTATATCAACAACCCGATAATGCATGTTGTTAGAATCCTTTTTGCCTCAGTCTAGCTCTTGCCGTGTGGATTTGGCCTGACCCCTATGACATATCTTAACATTTCTTCTTCATCCAAGACCAACGTAGGAACTAGGAAATCAAGTCCCACGCCAAGGTCTGACACCTCTTCATTGAGTTGATCGTACCTATCCTTGAGCTTTTTGTAGAAGTCGAGGTTCATTATCCTATCGACAGCGTCATAAGCTTCCCGGTACGATAATTGTGTTTTCCTCATGAGGTAGAGAATTATATCAACATGCTGTGAGATAAGAAGTCAATTTTTAAATAGGTTAGTAATTTTAAAGATGAAACGGATGGTCCATCTATTGCATAGGGTTCTTTGAATCAATAATCCAATGCAACTTATGCAACGGATGGATCATAAGTTGCAACAGAACCACAACCAGTTGCACCAGTATACCTAGCTGTTGCAACAGATGTGAAATCTATTGCGTATCTTCTTCTTCATGGGGTAGATTAGAAGGGCTATATTAGGAAAAGTAAACTTGCCTTGTCCTCGAACGCATACACATATCAGTCATAGTCTGGAAGTCTTGGGGGGGAAAGGAAGGCCTGGGGTAATATGGTGCACCTGGCTTGGCATTCTTGGCCTGTCGCAGATCCCTCTTCTCTTCAGTGCCAAGTTTCACGTATATGTCCACCTTCTTGAATGACCCCTAAACTTCAACAACTTTTGGAGAGGGAGGAATTGCAATTTCTTTTGATTTTCGAGTGAAGAGTACGTCTATAATTACTCTTTTCTTTCTCCTAACCAATGCTGTAGGAGTGTGTGGCTCCCTCACCTTCTTGGATGGTATGACACACCTCTTGGATTGAAATTCCTCGATAGCTTTAGAGATAACCTCTACTTTTTGAAAGAGTTTATTCTATCTGTCCTTACACTCATAATATTTGCAACGAGAACATGACGGTGAAGAGGGGCGAGAGGGACCTGTGTAAGGGTAAAAAGGGGTGTTTTCAAACATATTTATTCTTTCTTCAGAATCAACATGCTCATCATCACGAGTGGTAGCAGCATCAGCATGCCTGCCACTAACACCAACAATTCTACCAGAAGAAGCACCTGGATCTGCCTTAGTAAAAGGTTGGTCATAAAGAGCCTCAACATTAGGCTGACCTTGCCTAACTGCTCTTCTTATGGCTGTTGCTCCAGCCAATTCCTTCTTTATTAATTCCACCGTTAGGTCTACAATAGTATCAACATGACCTAGAGTAATATAAGAAGTCATCACCGACTCCTCCTCAGTAGGCACGATCCATAGATGCACAACCTATAAAAAAGAAAAAAACGACAGATGCATTTAAATCATTTAATATAATAATTTTCATAGTTGGGCTACATTTAAAAAAAAAAGACCCATCTATTGCATAGTTTGCAGTATATGGTTAAAATCCATTTGAGTCTGGTTCAGAGAAACAGAGCAACACATGGATAATCTGATGTAAAATATCAATCATTTGTTGCAACAGCTGCACAAGACGGGTAATCTTTTATGCAACAGATGATCTGTACGTCGCAACAAATGAATGATATGTTATTAGATTAAACATATGTTGCATAATTTGCCCTAGATGGTTAATATTTTAGGAGTCGGGTTCAGAGAACCAAAGCCACAGATGGGTAATCTTATGAAAGATATACCCCGTCGCAATAGATGTCCCATCTGGTGCATCAGCTATAACATCTCATGCACCAGATATAACATCTGTTCAATATCTTTCTTGTCTTTGAGTAAAATTATTTTTCTTGAAGAAGACGTACTGCATCATTAAGAGGATTAAAGAGATCAGCCTCCTTAATATTGGTGTTGCTCTTTGCAGCCAACCACCTAAACATCCTTGGATGAGAAACCTCATCCGGGTAATCCATTAACTGCTTTCGGAGGGGAGGAATGGCTTCAAATGCCCAAGCCTAAAAAGTGTAAACAGGAAGCAACCAAAAAAAATCATAATAACTAATTCAATATAAATTAATGGATGAGTAAAATTAGTGATTAATTTTACCATGAAAGCCCAAGGAAAACGTATAATGTGGTCATCCCTGAGGATAACTTTGTCAGTAAATATTGGACAGTCAAGTAGAAGCTATCATAACCCCAAGGATAATTGTTGAATTTATCAAAATCCTCAGCACGCGCCAACAAAACATCTTGTAGGACCTTGTTGACGTCTCTTACAAATATAACCGAATGGACAAACCAAACTAAGCACAATTGCTCCCTGTACTGCTCTGGTATGGTTTTATCCTTGAGATCTGTCAATAAATCCGATGCTTTGTAGCCACGTCGAGCAATGTCAAACAACCCATCTATTTTTCCCTTGCATTTTCTTGCCTTGGATCTTTTGCGGGGTGGTGGTCCTTCTGGATGATAGCATCTCAGGCCCGTCACTATGACAAACATTTGCAAGCCAAAACAAACAAGCATGCCACAGTAGTTGATCCAGATTTCATCCATCTTCTTTTTGCCCTCTCCTCCGGATCTCTATCATCCCCCATGTACTTAATCCTGCGCTTGAGAAGATCATATACCATCGTCATAGGGAAACGGATACGAGCAGAGGAGTCCTTAGGCAGCTCAAGAAAGCGTTCAAAGTAGCTCTTCTTAAAAATTCCGCCTATGTTTTCGTTCTTCATAATTTTCATAAAATGTTCAAAAATTTTCCCCATTTGACATTTAAGTACAATTTGACCAGTTAGTTGTTTTCCTTCTGGGTCATTTATCGGCATCGCAACTTCAAACCTGTCAATACTAAAAGTTTTGACAGGATTATGCTGGGGTGTCGATATTAACTCACGCCCTGTAAGTGATCCATTATCATCATGTTGATGATCATCCTCTTTCTCTTTCTGACTCTCCAATTCCTCCTCTTTGTCACTTTTATTTTCTTTATCACCATCTACGGACCCTTGTCCACCTCCCTCAATATTTTTTTCATATCTCTCCTCAACTTTACTTTTTTGCTGATTGAGATTGTTCAGGAAGCTCCTCCGAATCCCTCCGTACTGTAGCCTTTTTTTTTTTGTGGTTTGACGTTGATCCACTTTCACTTTCTTTTCTTTTGGGAGACATGTTTTACCTACAGATACAGAAAAACAAAAATTACATTATAGTTGATATATGCAACAAAAATTACATTATAGTGATATATGCATAGATTTTAAAAAATATATTACAAACACCACGAATACCGACACACCAACAGCCATCACCACAAACACCACCAACCAATGCCAACAAACAAACAAACACCATAAATACTGACACCACCACAAACACCACCAACCAATGCCACCACTGGTGCCACCAAGACGACCACAAACACCACCATCACTACCACCACCATCCAACTATACCACGATAGTCAACGAAATACTGCGATAGAAACTAGGGATTTCTCGAGTTCTTCATATGATTTTACCATCAAAACTCAAAATTGTAAACCCATTCTAGAAGATAATACAACTAAAAGTTTTATTTTTCATCATTAACTTAAAAGCTCTTATTTTTTAGAAAAACAAACAAACAAATATAGAGCTCTTCGCGAACTCTGTTGCCTACGAAGACAAACAAAATAACTGATACAAGCAAGAATGATGTCAAAAATAACACCTATGTGGTCGGAAATGAGAAGAAAAATGATCTGTTGTGGAGGGTTGAGCAAATTTATTAAGTAGTTTTTTCTGTACTGTATTGTTCAGTGAGAATGAGAGAGAAAGAGCCAGACCTCGAGATTTGAAACGATGAAACATTTTGTATGGGTTGATTTGTATTTTGGAAAATAATGACAAGTAGTTTTGAAAATGTTAATTTGGTCCAAAATGATCTTAATTATTTTTAAAATCATAAAATATATGCGTAATTTTTAAAATCATATAAAAACAATTGAAGTTGTAGTTGACCGAGTACTCTAGGAGGTGACCTGTGAAAACTCACCCCTGGTCCTAGATTAATCAATTTAGGATTCTAACATATGAACTCAATTGAAATTGTAAAAAAAAAAAAATATTCAACATGTTGCGTCAGATTTCTCATCTGTTGTAAATTATCAATCAGATTAGGTAACAACAGATTACGAATCTAATATAAATTATCAAAAGGATTAAGTCATCTATTACGACATATTACCCATCTGTTGTAAATTATCAAATGGATTGTCATATGTCGCAACAGATTACCCATATGTTGTAAATTATCAAATAGACGTTGTCATCTGTTGTGGCTGACCCTATGAGAACTCACCCCTAGTCCTAAATTAATCAATAGTTGACCTTATGAGAACTCACCCTTAGTCCCAGATTATTCAATCAAGGTATTAGTACCCTAGTCCTAGATTAATCAATTAAGGTATTAGTCTAACATATGAGGTAGTAAGAATCGGTTTGGCTCAGAGTGATCGATCACCGACTCTAGTCGGGAGGAACAAAGTACTGTTTCATCATACAATTGACAAAAAACTCAATTGAAGTTGTAGTTGACCCTATGAGAACTCACATTCACTTAAGGTATTAGTCTAACATATGAACTCAATTGAATTATATATAAACAAATGTTCAACCTGTTGCAACAGATGTCTTTTTTGTTGGATCAAATGAAATAGATTATGTAATCTATTGCAACATATTACACATTTGTTGGAAACTATCATACAGATTAAGATATTTATTACGACATATCATGAATCTATTATACACTATCAAACATATTAAGTCATATGTTTTACCCATCTGTTGTAAATTATCAAATGGATTGAGTCATATGTTGTAATAGATTACCCATGTATTGTAAATTATCAAATAGGCGCTGTCATCTATTGTATTTGACATTATGAGAACTCACCCCTAGTCCTAGCTCAATTAATTAAGGTATTAGTCTAACATATGAGGTAGTAAGAATCGGTTCGGCTTAGAGTGATCGATCGCCGACTCTGGTCGGTAGAAACGCAATACTGTCTCATCATGCAATTGACAAAAGACTCAATTAAAGTTTTAGTTGACCCTATATTCAATTAGGGTATTAGTACCCTAGTTCTAGATTAGTCAATTAAGGTATTAGTCTAACATATGAGGTAGTAAGAATTGGTTCGACTCAGAGTTATCGATCGGAGACTCTAGTTGGGAGGAACGTAGTACTGTCTCATCATGCAATTGCCAAAAGACTCAATTGAAGTTGTAGTTGACCTTATGAGAACTCACCCCTAGTACCAGATTATTCAATGAAGGTATTAGTACCCTATTCCTAGATTAATCAATTAAGGTATTAGTCTAACATATGAGGTAGTAAGAATCAACTTGGCTCAGAGTGATCGATCACGACTCTGGTCGGAGGAACGCAGTACTGTCTCATTATGAAATTGCCAAAAGACTCAATTAAAGTTATATTTGACCCTATGAGAACTCACATTTAATTAAGATTTTAGTCTAACATATGAACTCAATTGAAATTATATATAAACAAATGTTCAACCTGTTGCAAGACATGTCTTTTATGTTGGATCAAATCAAACAGATTAGGTAATATGTTGCAACATATTACGCATCTGTTGTAAAGTATCAAACAAATTACATCATTTGTCATGACAGATCACAAATCTGTTGTAAACTATCAAACAGATTAAGTCATCTGTTGCATTTAAATATTTTTTGATCCTTTTTTTTATAAAGCAATTTAGGTATTTCCTATCCAAGATAAAATAGTTAAAATACTAAGGCGGTGAAAAATATTACTCGGTATAACTTTGATAACTCAAAAATCTCCTGAGTGAGTAGTCTTATCTGGTCTTTTCAATGTCATCGTCTCCTCGTACCCCTCAAAAGTTATTAATGAATATTTAAAACCTCCCATATGTAGAACTCTTCTCCTTCATCCATAAAGTAGTCTAGACTAGACTCAACTCATAACTCTTCTTTATTTTTTATTCTCAATTATCTTTGTTGTTTCTTTTTTTTCCTCTCTTTTCTCTCTTCTTTCGGATGAGGATCCTTTGGGATCTCAAACAATCAATACCTTTTCTCAACTGAACTGGATGTTCTGATCCGTTTGCTTTTTTGACGTTGTAGGTATGGTTCAAAGTTGCTCTTTTCATCTTGTCTTCTTCTTTGTATGTCATTTAAATTAGTTATTTACATCTGTTGCTATCAATGATTTGCCCATTACCAGTTTGCTATTTATTGAGAAAATTAAAGGAAAGGTGACTTTTAAGTCTTGAATGAATGAACTGTTATTTTTATTAAATATGTGAAAAAAGTAATCTGTTGGGAGAATTTAAAAAGCCTTGTTATCAGTATAGTTTTTTTTTATTTCTTTTGTTTGGTACTTTGGTGGTGCTATTGTTGGGGGTGGTGGTTGTGTTGGAATATGTGATGTTTATGTTGTGGATGGTGTTGGAACATATGGTGTTATTTTATTTGTTTCTTTGTTGTTGATACTGTTGGTGGTGGTATTGCAACAGTTTCCTCAACTGTTGCAACTGATGAATCAGCTGTTGGAATAGATGGAACAACTTTTTGAAGAAATCAAACCAGTAGCAAGGCTGATTTGATTTATTCCAACAGATAGCCCATCTATTGCAACATGTCATCCATCCCTTGCAAACGATACCTCATCGGTTGAATAGATGGGTAATCTATTGCATCATATTGGTCATTTATTGATTCACTCAATTTTGTGTTACCCTTTTGTAATGTTCTTTTTGTTCTTCTCTTGTTTGACATCAAATGTATTTCTCTTATTTGCAGACAAAAGAAAGTGAAATTGGATCCACTTTTGCCTAGAAAGCATTAAAGGCTAGAGTAAAGATGGGTTCAGAGGAATAAGGTGCTTGCAGATGGAACTATTTCATATGTGGGAGGTATGTATTACTAATAAACCTATCATGAAAACACACATCCAGTACAATGATTTTGTGAATGTTTGTTCTTTACCTATTAGGCATTAATTCTTCAACCAAGATATGGAATTTTACAGTTAAGATTGTTAGGTTCGAACTGATAAGGCTGAGGGACCAAGACGGTGGCGCTGATATCCCATTACAATTTAATGACGGTTCATGCTCATGTTTTTGTGTCTAGTTTGGGGAAGGGTTCAAGTTTTTGGCGGCAGTGTAAATATCCAATAGTGATTGGACCGGTTTTAATGGCACAATGGACTTCTTGAAAGGCCTCCGAAGCCTCGCAATGCAGTAAAAAACGATAGAACCAATAGAAATTCCCCTAGTCAAAATTTATATGGATGGGTTATTGGAGGAGACTATTATACAAAAGAAGGTGTTTGGGAGAAAACCTGTGTGGGAAGAGAGAGGTTGAAAAAGCCATATATCATCTTAGTACTTGTTTAAGAGGATACACAAGGTCGGAAGGAAAGTGTAGCGAAATTAGCTTATGAAATTGACATGAAAAATGAAAAAACTGGATGAGATGCGAATGTGAAAGTGTATCCAAAAATGAAAATCCATCAGTCGTTGAAGAAAAAGAAGAATGGTCAAGAGGAATTGACCTTGTGTATCCTTTTAAACAAGTACTAAGATGATATATAGTCTTCTCAACCTCTCTCTTCCCGCACAGGTTTTCTCCCAAACACCTTCTGCTGTATAATAGATTTCTCCACCAATCCATCCATATAAATTTGAACCAGGGGAATTTCTATTGGTTCTATCGTTGTTTGCTGCATTGCGAGGCTTTAGAGGCCTTTCAAGAAGTTCATTGTGCCATTAAAACCGGTCCAATCACTATTGGATATTTACACTGCCGCAAAAAATTTGAACCCTTCCCCAAACACAAAAACATGTGCATGAATTATGTCATTAGATTGTAACGGGGTATCGACACCACCGTCTTGGAACTCTTCGGCCTTATTAGTTTGCACCTATCAAGCTAAACTATACAATTCAGGATTTTGTTTGAAGGATCAGTGTCTAATCATCGATAAAAAACTGCATTCACAAAATCATTGCACTTTATGTGTCTTCACGGTAGCCTGATCAATAATATACATAACTCGCATGCATGAAAATGGGATCCATTGCACGCATCTTATTCTTCCTACCCTATCAGGATATGTCAGTGTTGTTTATTCATCTGCATGAATGTGATGACTATTAAAATGGAGGTGTGAAGAGTCGTGACTTTTATCTTAACACATTCAAAACAGCTGATGAATCAAAATCTCCATCTGTTGCAACTGACGAATCAGCAGTTGGAAGAAATCAAAACATCTCCTCCAAATATGTGGTCCATCTGTCGCAACAAATAATCTATATGTTGCAACAGATGGTAAATTTTTTGCGATAGACCTGGCTTTTTTTGTTTAATTAATCTGCACGCATGTGATTACTTCTTTCTAAATATGTTTGTTTCAATTTAGTTTTCCTATTTATAAAATCAGGAGAATTTTATTATATTCTTTCAAGATTACCCCTATTATTAAATGACTACATAAAGTATATTATTCACATTTATACTTTCTAATCATAATTAATAAGGCCAATTTGGTAAAACAATTACCTAATTTATATTTTTATTACTTGGTGTGCCAAGCCCATGGGGCCCAACTAATACGTAACGGAGGGACTATTAAAAAGAGGTGAAGACTTTTTATCTCACACATTCAAAACAGCTAATGAATCGAATACTCCATCTATTGAAACTAAAACTAATGAATCAGCTGTCAGAAGATATCAAAATATCTCCTCCAACTTATACATACTGTCCATCTGTTGCGACAGATAATACATAAGTTGCATCAGATGTCTTATTTGTTGCATATACAAACCTTCTATTGCAACAGATGGTAAATCTATTTTGACAGCCGTCTGTTGCACATTCAATCCATCCATCTGTTGCAATAGATGCTAAATCTGTTAAAAATGCTGGACGATCTGTTGCAACAACTCAATAATAACGACTTTTATCGAGTCTCAAACCTCTATGAAAAGGTAAGAAGTAATTAGTGTAAAATAAAAAGTCGCACAACTTTTCACAGAAAATAAAATGCCACCAGTTTGAATATAATTAATACAATGGAGCTGAACAGTCCTGCCTTTTGGCCTGACACATCCAGATTATATTATTGGTCCCTCAATCTTCATTCAACTCTATTTATTTCTTGCATTTTTTCCTTTCGTGTAACACCTTCAACCACTTCTCTTCAAAGAGCATATTCCTTTCCCATTGAGGTAAGTTTTTTTCTGGCGTAAATTTACCATTTGGTCGTATACATTGTATTATATTGTGAACATTTTTCTTTATATTTGTCAATTCATGCATGTTCTAGATATGGCTGATCCTTTTTCGGATATTGCTATTCTATGCGACACAATGCGGGAACTTCAAAGGCAGGTTAATGACCTACAGAGCGAGTTGGTTGCTGTGAAAGCGACAATGTTTAGAGAGATGCAGAGGCTGATGAGAGCCTTGCTGCTGCGAGTTGATTGGCCTTCTGTCATTAATGATGATGATGATAATAATAATTAGAATATGTTTTGTCTTTTAGCTTATGTATTTTAATTTTTCTAAATTGGATCTATACCTAATGTATTTTATTTTTCATTTAATGAAAAATTTAATTTTAGTCAGACTTTGGCATTTTAATTATTATTCAATTTTCATTCTATTTTCTTCTAATCTAATACATGTTAACATGTCGACGGTTGGAGGCAATGTTGAATCCAGTAGCACTAGCAATTTTGGCTTTTGAGTTCTTTCAATTTTGGCTTTTGAGTTCTTTCAATAGTTGGAACTGATTGATCATCTGTTGGGTTTCAACACATTATCCATCTGTTTCGACTGATTTTCATTTGTTGGAGGAAAGCATTCCAGTTGTTTGTACAACTGTTGAGAATAATTGTGGTCTGCTGTATTATTTAAGTTCATGTTTTGCCTCATTTTATTGATGCACAAGTTATTTAAAAACAATACATTTTATATATAATAAATGATAACATTAGGTTCACAACAATGAGTTAAATATATAAAATTCCACAACAAACAAACAAACAAACAACAACACAAGTTTCTGCAATTACAACGATCATGGTGGATTATGATTCGAGCATGTAGTTCTTTTGTGTCCAGCGCACTTACATATAGATCACTTGTTTCTTCTTGATGAAAATGATTCTCCAACTCCACGCCTTCTTTTATACGACTTTCTTCCTGGTTTGATAGTGCTCGGGTCAATATATGGAGGAGGTATTAATCTCCCCATAAGCTCTATTGGAACAACCCAAGATTCTTCGGGAGGCACTGGAGTAATATGCCCACTATATGCCATTTTATATTTTCCACCGAATAATACTGAAAGGAGTACTCATAAACTTCAGGTCCATATTTATGGCCATATTGAGATCGAAGGGATGCCCTAGCATGTGGACAAGGTATTTTGTCCAAGTCAAAAACTCTACACATACAAGATCTTATTTGAAGATCAACCGTGGTAGCATCACCATGACCGGTGATATGAAATTTGTAATCTACTATTTTATGAGAGAATAACCTATTCCCAAACTGATGTTCGTTGATATTTTATTTTCGATTTTGAGAACAAATCGGGTTCTTTTTTCTGGGCACTTGAACTGCACACGCCTTTCGTTAAAAAAATTGCTATATTTCTCGCTTATTTTTTTAAACATAGTCTTGATGGGAAATTCTCTTTCATCGCCAAATAATGAATTCACCGATTTAGCTATGTTTGATGTCATAATATTATACCTATAGAAAAGAATCACTTCGTACGACATCAAACTAAACTTGTAAATCAAACAAGACATTAAATTCATAAGAATATACCTATTTGTTGGACAGAATGCCCAGCTCCATCTCTCAAAACCGACACGTGCAAGAAATTCTACTACCTTGGGATTCACATCTGCTATTTGATTGAAATGGTCTAAAAACTCCTCTCTGCTATATGCTTTAGCTGCTCTATAAAAAAGGGAGACGACCCTTTCGTTGTGATAGTTGTTTCGAATGCTCTCTCCAAGATGCCTGATGCAACAACCAAAGTAAGATGAAGTGAAGAAAAGTGAACCCATCTTTGGAATACTTGGATGCCTATCCGATACAAAACACAACTCTTCGATATCTTCGACATAGTGTCATAGTTGTTCAAAAAAAATCCATAAGAGGCATCACACTCCTTGTCCGCTACACAAAAAGTAATAGGAAAGATATGATTCTCCGTATCCTGCGCCACCGCCGCTAGCAGAACTCCATTATACCTGCTCCTCAAGAAGGTACCGTCGAAGGCTATGCCTTTTCTCAAATTTCAAAAACCTTGAATCCAAGCACCATAGGAAACAAAAAAGTACTTGAACCTTCCATTTCCATCCAGATGTAATGCCGTCTTACTTTCGGGATTTGTGGACTCAATTATGTAACGGTAAGCATCCAAGACTTCATACCCATGCTCGAGTGTCCCCCGAACCAGGTCCTTGGCAATCCCCATGGCCGTATATACCTTCCAATAACTGACCATAACACCCAAATCCTTAAGGATTTGATTGGCCATAAGCCTTGTTGAAGGGCCTTTTCCATAGGAAAAACTACTCCTGAAATATTCACCGAGGACCTTTGCCGTGGCGTGAGGATTTTGGCCCGAGATGTGCTCCGAACCACATATGTGATGCTTTTCATGTTTATGGATCTGTCAGAACTTGCGTACTTCACCGCTCTCAACCACTACTTGCAGTTCGAATTAGCACATTTGAAGCAAAAGACACTGCTCGAATTAATCACCTTCTTTATTCTGAAATCTTTTTTCATGCAAGAAATAAACAAAGTGTTAGATAATTCATTCTTGTCCTTGAATGATTTTCCAATAAAAAAGTCGGTCTCGTCGTCTTGAAGATTTCCAGATTATGTTAATTGAGAAGAATTGCACATCGTATTGGTCGCATCAACGGGCGTATGTGTTTGATCATCATTTGGAATATTCATGTCTAGATCATACAACCTATCATCAAAGAAGTCTTCTTCTTCTTCTTCTTCTTCTTCTTCTTCTTCTTCTTCTTCTTCTTCTACGTTCTGGTTCTCATTCTCTCTCATATTTTCAACCATGTACACTCTTAACACCGGCCAAGAATGCAACCGAACCTGATCGGTTATCTTGAAAACCAGTACCCTCTGATTTTCAAAGGAGCTGTGCATGTAGCTGATGGCCAATTCTTCTGATTGACAATTCAGTCCACAAAAGATGATGATTAAGTCCACAAAATCATCATACAAAACATTACTTTGGATTGTCATAGCTATCGTCTGTAGCATTTCACCCTCCTTTCAACGCCATACATATCGATTGCTCTTCTCGACCCAATGACTATGACAATCCACCCCTATTGTTATTAATTCCTCCATTAGTGGTACCTAAATAAATTTATTTGTAAAAAAAGTTGATAGTGATTTCATAGTGCCGTGAATGAATCCCAACAGATGTGTTATCTGTTGCAATAGGTAAGTGATGAGTCGCAACAGATTTTTACTTGTTGGGATTCATGTTACGGGTCTGAATATCTGTTGCAACAGATGAATCGCCTGTTGGAATTGATGTTATAACTAAATCACCTTTGAAGCAGATTCCAACAGATGAGTGATAATTGTAACAGATAATTAACATGTTGCGACAGATGACTTACCTGTGCAACAGGTTATTAATCTATTGTAACCTATGTTGGAATTGTGTTCAGGTTCTATTGCAACAGATAACTAATCTGTTGCAACATATATGTCAAATGTTGCAACAGATGAACCATCTATTTAAACATAAATTCAACATATCAGTTTTTCTTTGAAACAGATGTCTCATCTGTCGCAATAACTGATTTATCTGTTTAAACAGATGGATTTTATGTTGGATTCATGATTGGGTTCTATCTATTGTTGGAAAACAACAACACAATAACAGTTATCCAGATGACAAATTCAACTAAAAATCATAATTTGACTTACCAACGTCTCCTATGAAGTAATGCCAAAGTGGAAAGTGATGTTAGAAATAAAATTTGACCTAAGAAATTGGTCAAATAGCAATAGTAGCTGTAACAACAACAACAAAAAATGGTCAACAAGAATAAGATGAAGATGATAATGAAGTAGAAGATAATGATAATGAAGTAGAAGATGACGAATGAAGCAGCAGCAACAATGAACAACAAAAATCGCTAAGAGAGAGAAATCAACAAAGGGTGAGAAGAGAGAGAAAGATGCCTTTTTCCCCTCCATTTTTCATTATATAGGCTAACATTTGGATCAAAGTGTAAATTTAAAAACTTATGGGTTATTTTCAAACTTCCCCAACTTTCTTAATCCATAATAAAGTAATTGTCACCTCCACTTAATAATTAAGACTTGTATCACTTACACCTCATTTTAAAACTCTTTTGTCACCTGTGGCCCAAACCCCCGTGTAACTTAGCCTCTCACTGCATTGAATCACAAGTATTTATAATTCTATACTTACATTGGAAGAAAATAAGTTTATTTTAAAAAATCATATATGTTATTTCTATTTTATCCTCATGAAAAAGTTATTAAAAGGCTGGTTTTACTGCTATGTAAGAAAATAAAGAGATTAAGTTGTAAATTATAAGAAAAAATAGAATAGAGTGTAAGTTAAAAAAGAGCACACATTAGGGTGCAAATTGCAACGGACCTCATTTTATATGATACCTGTTTCTTTTTAGTTCGTTCCAAAAAAAATGTTACTGAGCAATAATTAGAGATAATTTAATTTTATATTTTCTTTTACACTTAATAAAATGATTTATAACCACAAATATCTAAAAATTATTTTAAACCATAAATTTTATGAAATCTTCTTTTCTTTCTTAAATACTCTATCAAGTCAAATAATGTCAAAGAAACGGAGAGAATAATTTCTTTGTGTCACTTTCCATTTTTAGAAAATATCTTTTTCTTTTGAACTCTTTAATACCACAGATTAAAGAATATTTTATTAAATCCAAGAAATAACATGAGAAATTAACCTAAATAGCCTATTAAAGAATATTTTATTAAATCCAAAAAAGAACATGAAAAATTAACCTAAATTATGTATCTCAACATGCCCAAAATCGAAAAAAATATCGGAAGCTAATTATGTATCTTTACAAAGGAAAAAATGTATCTTTGTTGGATGTATCGGGAGCCAATTATGTATCTCGACATACCTAAAATTGAGATTTTCAGTAATTATGCAAAATATCGACATTTTTTATGTAATTAAGATCCAAAATGTCGAGATTTATGTTGTTTGTCCTAATTTTTTTCAACCCAAAAATTTCCTACAAGGGAGAATAACTTGCGACACTCCTAAACTTGACACGTTTTATTCCGTGCATACAAAGTCATTGAAATCTAAGGTAGATACTTTCATTGAGAGAATTTTCTAAAGCGATACTTTCCAACTGCTAAAACATTTTCAATAGAGTTGAATAGTATTTTCAAGAAAACAGAATATCTTGAGTTAATAACTTAAATCGTCACTCAACTTATAATTTTTCTTTCAGAAAGTCACTCAACTTTATTTTTTACTTCAAAAGTCACTCAACTTAGGGTTCTTTTCTTAAAAAGTCATCCAACTTTGATTTTTACTTCAGAAGCCACTTAACTATTAGTAGTTTACTTACAAAGTCACTCAACCTATTTAATTAATTTTTTAAAATTAAAATTTGCTAACATGAAATTTTATTAAAAACCAAAATTCTAAAAGAAATAAAAAAAATCATTTGAATCATATTATTACATATTTTCATGTTTACTTTATATTTAACCCTATGAAATTTAAAAATATTCTTAAAAGTTTATATCAATTCACTTATAATATTAATAGTATTTTTTATTTTTTTCAGAATCATATTCATTTAGATAATTAGATTAATTAACTTTCAACGTAAACTTATTTACGGAATTGATTTTCGATCATAACACAACTTTTTGTATTACCACTTGCATAATATACACATGTATCAAATAAATACAGTGAATTCTATTCCTAATAAGTTGATAAAAGGAAACGGTATAGATTTTAATCTGAAATGATATGATATAAAACATTAGCAAATGTTATTAAATATTAGTAACATTATAACATATACTCTGCAACGAGGTAAAATTAGCAACAAAAAATTGTACAATCAAATGATTGTGATTTTAGGATATTAATTGATGATCTATATGATTATATATACTTTAGAGTGTAGAGTAATCATTGGACAAGAAAATTGCGAAAAATAGTCGTAAAACTATAATTCTAACAAATAAAAAAGATATACATTTAAATCATTTAAATGAATTTTGGATATGAGCGGGTCATTAAATTGATTGTTTAAATAAAAACTATTTTTATTTCTTAAAAGTACTGTTTTACATATAAATTACATGTTTGCAAATTTTAATAAAAAAATCAATTAAATAGGAGTGATTTTGTAACTAAGACACTCATAGTTGAGTGCATCTTGGAGTAAAAACAAAAGTTGAGTGACTTTCTGAGGAAAAAAACTCATAGTTGAGTGACTTTTGGAGTAAATCAAAGTTGAGTGACTTTCTGAGAGAAAAATCGTAAGTTGAGTGACCATTTGAGTTATTAACTTCAGAATACCTTGACACCTCCCATAACTTGACACATTTTATTCACTGACACATTTTATTCAGTTTCAGTGTAGAGTTGCATAACATTTTCAAGAATCTCACTAAGCACTTGCAGTATATGATGATACTATCACACTATTTATAGATGAATTTGTTTATGGTTCCACAACATGATCTACCATATGGCAAATAAGAAGAAATTGAAACATGTATAAGTTAGAAGGAAGGTACGAAAAGAAAGCTAAATAATCAAGTAAACATATACTCACAATGGAAAACTGATATAGGTATCGTGCCATTCTCGATGAGTTCAAACTTATAAGGATCTCCGATTTGGACATTGTTAGCTTGTCTGAACAGTCGCCATCCCTTGGTAATTGCAACGTGATGTCCCATTGGTGCTAGCAGCACTGACCATGATCCCAGTTTCTCATCTCGGAGAATCATCTTTTAACGTCTATTCACCAAGCCATTTGATTTTGCAAAAGCCAATGGAAGATACCGCTCAAGTTTTATCCCAATCACTGTCGCGTTACCACAAGAAAAGAGAAACTATTACTGAAGATCATAGATATAAGGGCTTAACTAAAGCTAATCCAAATTACTTACGAGGTAAGGATTGCGGATGGAATAGGGATCAATAGTAGAAACAAATTGACGGTTAGCATTAGCATTCGACTTAGACTTCTTTTCTTCGGGCTGAAATGATGCTTTTTCTCTCAGATCTTGTTTTATAACTGAAAAAAGAATGTGTCAGAACCGAAACCAAAGAAGAAATTTAAAACCAAAGTAGTAAGTTGAAATGTTTTAGTAGAAAAGAGTTGTTGTCACAATTCAGTAAGAAAATAAAGTTCGAGCGGACAAGAGATGACCGCCTGGTGTACAAAGCACCCCATGTTAGCAGGTCCCGGGAAGGATAACATCCAAGGGGTGTGATGTAGACAGCTATCCTAATACAAGCATTAGTGACTGCTTCCATGGTTCGAACCCGAGACCTATAGGTCACACAGAGACAATTTAACCATTGCACTTACAGTATGTGGCATGATAGTATGATACCATCACCATCTACCATTTTCTAATAGACTTAGTGGCAAAGTAGAAGAAAATGAAACATATATAAGTTGGAGGAATGTAATGGAATGAAAGGGAAGTGAACATATACTCACAACGAAAATACGCTATAGGTATCGTTCCATTGTCGATGAGTTCAAACTTGTAAGTATCTCCTACTTGGACAGCATTTGCTTCTCTGAACTGTCGCCATCCCTTGGTAATTCCAAAACGAGGTCCCACTGGTCCTAGTTGCACTGACCATGATCTTCCTTTCTCATCTCTGAGAATCATTTTAGTACGTCTCATCAAGCCATTTGGTCTTGCAAAAGCTGATGGAAGATACTGCTCGAGTTTATCCAAATATGTAGATCAATGCCTTGTTATCACCAAAAAAAAAGACAACGTACTAATGATGATATTAAATATTAACGGCTTAAATCAAATTACTTTTAGTAAAAAGAAAAAGAAAAATCAAAGTTAATTCGAATTACTCACAAGAAGAGGTCGGATAACGGCATAAGGCTTGATAACAGTGACAAATTGACTGTCAGCATTAGCAGATGTTGAAGCTAGTACATTTGCTGATTTCCTTCGGGATGAAACTCATTTAGCATCCAAATTAGGCTTCTTTCCTTCGGACTGAATTGATGCATTTGCTCTCAAATCTAGTTTTTAATTGAAACAACAACGTCAGAACTGAAGTAGAACTAAAGATGAATCTAAAACCAAAGGCATAACATTAAGTTGAAAGAAAAATAATACTGTCATTTCATCATATTATGGTTTAAAGAAAGAAATAGATAAAAAGTGGAAAATGGATGAAATTTAAGAGGAGTCAAATGAGAAACTTGCCGTAAAATCTCAATATAGGATTCTTTCCGTTTGCAACAATCTCAAGCATTATCTGATCTCCCTCCTTTAAGCAATTTGTGATGCAGAATTTACACCATGTGCCGCTAATGTAGGTGTGTGCGCCAGACGAATATAGTATAAGTTTCCAAGACCTTAGCTCATCCCTTATTGTTATCATACATTTCCTCTCCGCGAGACCGTTATCCCGAGCAAATGGGACTGGAAGTTGCTGAAACAGTTTTCAAACCAACAGCACAAAAACAGTTCAAGTTTATGCTTCATACTTTCAAATTATAAAGGAAAAAATAATTCATAACAAAATAACTTTGGCTTTTTCCCTTTTCCCTTTAGTTTTGGACTTACCACATGATCCCTTGAAAGGCAATAAGGTGTGATAGTATAAATGAAATGAGGGCGACCGAGAGGCATGTTCTCTTCAGCTTCTACTTTGGGGAAAACCTTGTGTGGTGACTTGATGTCGAGCTTTGACTTTTCTGTTGTTTTTGCTAGTAACAAAAAAGTTCATATAAACGATACGGAAAAGAAGACTTAAGAATAGGTCATCATGATTGAACCTGCGTCGAAGGCAATCTTTCCTACTATGTACAGCATAGTAAAACTACTTTTCGACGTATGAGGTTGATTAATCTACTAGTTTAAAACTCTATTAATTGTACTACATGACCATATTTTAGTCAAATATCGTATTGTGAATAAATCAAGTAATCTCCACAATTTGTTTAATCAAGCTAGCATAATGTAACAGATTTTTCATAAAGGAATAAATTTTTCTTTTAATTCTCTCCATTAATTATTTTGTTTCAGCTTAGTAGCATATCTTAGCACAATATTTTTAATCATGTAATCATCTTAATATATCAATCAAATCTACAGGAAACCTCGAAAAGATTGCATTAGCGTCTATACCACTATCCGAGTCTATGTACCAAAGGTATAGCTTAGTGGCCAATGAAGATTCAAATCCCGGAGAAGGCCAAAAAAACACTAGTCATGATTTTGTTCCATTTGCTTAAGTCTTGATGGGGCAAAGTTACTTGGTACAAGAGAAATAGTTGAGGTGCACGATAGGCGATAGGTGATAGGCGGGCTCGGACACCACCATCAGAAGTAAATAAAAAAGGAAATAGGAATTATGTGAAGGATAAGCGAGAATACTATTAACCTTCTTTTAATTTTTAACAAAAATTATCTCTTTCCGAACTGATTTCTCCATCACTAACGGAATGTTCAGGATGAAGCCAATCAAAAAAGGAATTTTTTTAAAAAATAAAACCCATATACCTCAAGCCTTACTACGAAACTATGGAACATTAAACAAGGGCTCAAACAAACTACCTACTTGTTCTCAAGCTCAGACAGGAAGAGGACATGCAGTTTCACCCTCTTAGGGATATTATTAAAGATCTCAAATACTCTCTCGAAGTCAACAAGGTGAATATTATTCATATCTAGAGGGATGCATATAAATGTGCGGATTTTCTGGCGAATGAAGGTCACATACATGGAAAAAAAAAAAATTGATAATCACAAAAGATGCAATCAATGAAATGAAGTTTTTGCTCCTAGCCAATTCAAGCCACGCAGGTTATGCACGACTGTAAGTAGTTTAACATTATCCAATGTACAATCGAAATAAAAATAAAGAGAGAGCTGAAGTAGAGAGCAACTTCCAAACCTTGTGATGTGAACTTGCAATTATGATCGATTTCCTCTCCTGCTTCATTGACTCCTTTCGGAATCTGTTTGTATTTTCTCTCAAATTGATTTGAATCAAAGACGGAAACTTCAAACTCCAGAGCTCCTTCATGTCTGAAAATCAATAAATCTCCCAACTGTAAATCATGTTCCTCTACAAACTTTGCCCAACCCTCCCCTAATAGTCGTCTGTTCACTTTCACACGCCACTTCTTACCAGCCCTTCTCAATATTGCATGTTCTTGATTAATTCCCTTCAGGTACTTGGAGAAAGCTATTGGGATTTTCTGCAGTATAGCATTTATAAGTACTTAAAACCCTATGTAGCCGCACCGGTGTTGGATTCTTAAAACATACATTACTTTTGGGACATCAAACACGCATCCGACGACATTTTTGAAGAGTCCGAGCAACATAGCTTAAAACATTCCAATAGACAAAATATAAAGACTACTGCAATTGAAGTCATCAATAATCTTTCAAATCCCCAACAGATTCAAACAATTTTCACAAATCACTTTGTATATTTTCTTATTCAGCCATTTGCCCACTGATGGCCTAAACAAATTCGCACCGTGTAACGCCCATTATACGAGGAACTTCTGAAAAATAAAAGGCAATCAGGTGCACTAAGCTCTCGTTATGCATGGAGTCCAGGAAAGGCTTTACAACAAGGGTTTAGTGTATATAACCTTACCCTGCATTTCTGCAAAAGACTGTTTTCACAGGTTGACCCCGTAACCTCCGATCAAATGACAACAACTTTACCAGCTTTGCCAGTAATTTCTAAGCGTTCAAATCAGGACGAGTCAAGATTTCAACTTTATGGGCTCTGGATTTTGAAACAACGAGTTCAAGTACTAATAATTGGATACTAAATTTAGTATATAAATATACTGCTTGAGCAAAGCAACTAGATTTGACCAATTTTCCTCTGTTTTTTCAGAAAAAAAAAAAAATCATAATTCCTAGTTATATAAGATAACAACTAATAATAACAATACTAACCCCAAAAGAGAAACAAAAGTTACTACTTGTATTTACTTTTTCATCAATATCTTGGATTTGAATTCTCATATGATCTGATATTATCTCAAAAAAACACCTTTTTTTTTTTTATTTTAATTTTTTCAACAAAGAAAGTGACTTTCATTCTACTTAATTTTTTCTTGAGAAAGGTAAAGTGACTTTTAACTCTACTTATATGAGAAATTAACTCCTAAATCTTACTGAAAGAAAGGACTTTTCTTGGTAATGGTGGAAATAGTTAACCCTATATTCTAGGAAAAAACAGTATAACAGATAATCATAGAATGCTACAATCTATATATTCGAAACAAGAAATACCACCAAAAACTCCGAGAACACAACACTAAAGCATAGCACTATAAGAGATGTATTATAAAAAAAATGTAACAGTTAGTACCACTACCTCAGAAGAGCTAGACGAGCAGTTTCTGATAGAACCCCCCCTTCCCCCTTAATGACAAAAAAACAATCTAGATAAAAATATAATATAAGAACAAGAAATAATAAATAGTAGCAAATTAATAGACAACAACGGAAACAAGACTACCATAGAGTAACACTACAATCTATCTATCCGAAACAACAAACACTACCCAAAACTCCAAGAACATGGCACTACAGGCATAACACTATAAGAGATGTATTATAAAAAAACAGTCTAGAAAAAATACATAATATAAGAACAAGAAACAATAGGTAGTAACAAAATAACAGATAATAATAACAATAGAAACAAGACTACCATAAAGTAACACTACAACCAATCTATATCCGAAACAACAAACACTACCAAAAGCTCCAAGGACACGACACTACAGGCATAGGACTATAAGAGATGTATTATAAAAAAAAAGTCTAGAAAAAAGATAGAGATAATAATTAGTAGTCAAAAAATAACAGATAATAACAGAAACAAGACTACCATAAAGTAACACTACAATTGATTTATCCAAAACAACAAACACTACCAAAAACTCCAAGAACAAGATACTACAAGCATGGGCAGTGGCGGACCCAGTATTTTTAGGCTGTGAGTGCTTTAAAAAATAATTATTAAAGGATGCAGCGGCAGGGATTCAATCCCAGGATGGGAGACATGAAAGTTATGCCTAATGCCAGAGCACTCAGCCATGCTTTTGTTCTCTGAGATATTTTCGTAAAGTCTAGAGAAATATTTGACACTTTTCCCAATGTAAAATTATAAGTATAAATTACCCATTCAAGATTTTTCAACTAATAAATATCCTTGTTGATTGACTAAGATTTTTAGTACTTTATCCCTAGATATTAGTACTTTATCCCTAGATACAAGGGTGTGGGGGTCGCAGATGAGTAGGTATTCATCTGTTGGTTAAGTGCAACTTTTAAAAGAAAAAAAAATGGTTCGATATTTTCAATTTTTGATTTCTTAAAATGTCAAATCAAATCTAACCTAATTTATTTGGATTTGATTTATACATTTTTAGTTTGAAAATTGAATTTTAAAAATTAAAATTTATTTCAACTGCGTGCTATTGGAATAAATTAGATACATTATGATAAATTTGAGGTGGTTTTAATTGAAAATTCAATAAATATGAGGTGGTTTTAATTGAAAATTTGATGTAGAAACGAACATGGAGAAGACGAGCTGTATATCCCCTGTATATTTGTGAATGAATGCATGCGTCGTAGAGAGATGTTTCAACTCGAGTTTAACTATGAATTTTGATTCCAAATCACATCCAATTTTTCTCAAATTTTGTATATATTGTCTCGTCTATGTGTTCTCAATGAATACTCATTCAAGAAAAAAAAAAAAAAACGAACCTTTTGTTCCTAGACTTATTGAATATTGTATATCATTGATAACATTTGTAAGCTAAATTGGTAGAATGGCATAAAAGGCTAACAAACATTTGCTCACATAAATTGCTTTAGCAGCACAAGAAATAATTTAGCAGCATAGCTAGTCAAATATATGGTTTAACAGAAAATCAGGTACATGACGTATATTATCGTCTAGGACAACTCAGTACACTAAAGCTCCTGATATGCCCAGGGAAGGGGAGGATCGGACCACAAGGGTCTATTGTACGCAACTTTAACCTGCATTTCTGCAAGAGGTTGTTTCCACAATTTGAACCCGCGACCTTTAGGTCACATGGCAACAACAGCTTAAGAGCATAACAAACATTTGCTCACACGACACATCGCTTTAGCAGGACAAAAAATAATTTAGCAGCATAGCTAATCAAATGTCAGGTTTAACAGAAAATTGGGTACATGAGCCTTGCAGTCAAATCTAGGGCAGCCCGATATGCTTGGAGTCATGGAAGGGTCAAACCACAAGGGTCCATTGTATGCAGCCTTAACGTGCATTTCTGCAAGAGACTGTTTCCTCGGCTTGAACTCATGACCTTCAAGTCATGTGGCAGCAACTTTACCAGTCACATCAAGGCTCCCCTTCATGTACATTATCGTCTAAATCAACAAAAGATCCTTACGATAAACTTGGTATTATCCAAAGTGACAGCGAGAATGCAAAATCGGATACATCTTCCTGAGGAAGAGGTTGTACAAGTCCCAAATCAGAATTTCCCCAAAAGTGTCGATGGCATAAAACTTCCCACCATGACATGTGGCATCATCAACATGGCTACGGATGCAACTCAAGGGAGTCCAAGAAACATCACCTGGCTTTACAAATGCCATCTTCCAATTACCAGAACAGATAGCAAAAATAACACAATATGATGAGCACGGACTAGCAGACAAGATAACCTTGCGAACAAACGAGTCGCGAAAGCCCTTTCCTGAACAAACCAGATTCATATTAGGACATTTATGCAGCGGCGGGAGTGAAATTTGACCCCCCCATAATGGATTCAGCAAGTGCATCTCAAAATTGGCACCTAGAGTGACCAACCAACCATGAGAAGAACCCCAACAGGGTTTATCTAGAACATCTGGCAAACATATATCATAACTCTTACAGTTGAAAGGACTATAAAATCTGCGCAAGCTTTCATGTTTCGTCTAAGGACGCATTAGCCAAGGAAGGAACGAGAATGAACAATTGTCATTTTGTAGTATATTGATTCTCCATGACTTACAGACTGCACCAAACCGCACAGAGTCTTCAGCAAAATGCAGCCGACTAGAAATTAACCCCAAAAGTTCCACTGGCAATTTTGACCAATCTGTTGTCGACTGGAAAAACAAAGAAATAAAAACTATAGCAAAGAGAACTCTATAATTTTTAAAATCTCAATCAACGAATGAGATAGTACACATCTTATTAAAATAGTAGTGAGATGCAAGATGATCAACTGTGCACCCCGATATACCAGTCTAGTTCCATTCCCTTATTGGAATGAAAACTATTGGCGTGCCGCTATGGAGGAAAACGTTTAAGAAACTTATCCTCGAAGACGTTTTACCTTGGAAGAATTTTTTTCAAAAGAATCATTTTCAAGTGTTTGGATGGATATAGAAAGTTGGTAATTTCTAGTTTCATCAGATGTCCCCGAAGAGACAAGTAACATCCAGTAATCAAACAACATTGTAGGATAAAGTATAAATACTGTGTTTTTGACGATAATATTAAGTACCAAAGGTTGATAATGATGAACTAAGTGATATGGTGTTGGAATTTGGACACTTATAAAAGAAAGACACTGCTTTGCGTAACTTTAGTAACTAATTTCCACCATACCAAAAACACCTTTAAATTCATTGTCCTATTAAGTGGAAACCTTACCATTTCAGTACTGAACCTCCAAAAGAGTTGGCAAGGATTTTCTCTAGAATCTTGAGATTCTGAAATAAATAAATAAATAAATAAATAAATAAATAAATAAGAGACTTAGACCCAAAATACAACAAATTAGAGAGACAAAAGTGACCATTACAAATTCTAATCCTTTCACAAGTAGGAACAACCTTGAACTTTCCTTCATAAAATACTTTCAGAAAAATTCATGAGCAATATAAAGAATTGTGTGGCTAAACGAAACAAACTTTGATTTTGCACCAAAGATATGTATTTATGTGTGTACAAATAGATATATTCTCATTCTGAACCTCACTTGCTCTAATTCTGTACTAACATCAAGTCACACTCACACCAACCTTAGAAGCCTAAGTCTAGGTTGTTATCACTTTCCCTAAAACAAAAGCTTGCCTCATAGGCTCATATTACTGATCTTGTGAGTTGTGAGAGATAAATGCTGATATGAGTGCAACAAAAAAGTCTTTCTGCGATAGTTTAACACAGACCCTCATTAGGTGAAGATGGCAAGCATACTTCCATAAACTCTTGAACGAAGAAGGGCACAGAGACATTGCGCTAGGTGATTTGGAGCACTCTGAGACTAGGTGTATTAAGGTTGAGTAGGTGAACCACACTATTGGGAAGAGATACCGGACCAGATGAGATTCCGATGGAGTTCTAGCAGCGCTTAGACAAGGCAGGTATGGAGTGGCTAACTGAGTTGTTTAATGTCATTTTTAAGACAGCAAAAATGCCCAAAGAGGTGCAGTACAATGGCTCCTACGTAAAAGAACAAGGGTGGCATCAAAAATCGCAACTACTACAGGAATATCAAGTTGCCGCAACAACTACAAAGGTATCAAGGTGCTAAGCGACATTGTAACACCCCACAAAAAATTCATCCATGCGTTAGCTCGTGGTAATATGCTCTTAGAGTTAAATGACTAGAATAGTGTCAAAGAAATTTAGTCTCATTATTTACTTCCAAAGCGAGTAAAGTTTACACCATATATAATTTTTTTAATTTTGACTTTTTATCATGTGGGAAATTGAATGAACTTTCCATCGATATAAGATTCGCCCAAATCCGATACCGGGGCAAGAAGTTATGGCTAATTTAAGTTCTAGTCGTAAAACACTGTCATTTTGGTGCTTGGCGCGTCGCGGAGGTGGTCTATTTAACAATTTTCAAATTCCAGTAGCCTAGCACGATTGTGGCGCGTCGCGATGAAGTTCTAGGTCCCAAGCAGTGGGACAATGCGATGGCTCCGCGTCGCGGTGACCCTAAGAATCCCATTCGTCAATTTCCAATGAGCCACCGTGATTGTGGCGCGTTGCGGTGGCCCATAAAATCGGGCTCCCAGTTATATTTTATTTTATTCCATCTCATTAAAGGTATATTGGGTAATTTCCACCCCCTTATCAGCTTAAACACGGGATTTTTCTCCCAAGTAACCACATTATTCATATTTTTCTTCAAAAATTTATAAGAACACTCTCTAGGGTTTCAAACTAATAACCCAAATAACTCAAGATTCAACCGTGGGTTTTTGAAACTGATTGAAGATTTGGAATCCCCATACCGTAGGCTTCAAGAATCATCCATCAAATTTCTAAATTGAGGTACGTGGGGTTTATCCTAAAAACTATATGGGCTTGAAAATATTAAAGCATGATTTAAAGGTTTTGATGCATGTATTTTAATGGGGTTTTGAAAACTATATTTTTGATTATGTATTCCGAATGTTTCAATGTTATTATTGCTTTGGCCTTGTGATCTTTTCCCCCTAAACTGATTTACATGTATACATATATGTATGGAATTGAGATTGAAGATTGTTAGAGAGCACAAATTATGGACTCTCTCTCTCTTGTGATAAATTAAAGATTTTGGTTTTATTGGAAAAAAAGTTGAAATGCATGTTTTGTGAATTGAAAGATATTTTCTCAATGTCATAGTATTTGAACATTGATGTAGAATTGTTGAGAGGGTGTTTCTTGATATAACTATGTTTTGTGTTAAAGAGAAGAATTGCATGAGATAGAGATGTTTGACATGACCACCATTGTTTGTTGAATTGTTGATAAAGAGAATTGCTTGCATGGTTTTACATGAATTTTTAAGAATGAGTTTCTTGAAAGAATTGTTGATATGGTGGTCCTGAATCTCATGATTTGAAAATAGAGATTGTATTATGCTAATAATGGCCCAGAGATGTGACTTGCAAGTCAATGGTATGACGATATCGTAAGTGTGTATGCCATAACAGAGTAAGTTTTCAGAGAATGCATGTTTTAAAGAGTTAAAAATGGGCTTAAAGAGGGTTAGGTGGTTTCCCGAAGAAGGCTTGAGTTCAAGTAACTCTTAGCCTAAAAAAGTGATTTGCCGATCTGGGTCTATTATTTTTTACACTGACGACGAACGTGTGGCGTAGCAGAGTCAGAGACTCCAACCCTTGCGGCACACTTGGGTAGGAGGCTTCCCTTCCGAGTCAATAGCGGATTTCATATATCCCATGAAATTTTAGAGTTGTAGGGTATACCACCTAGCGCAGAAGTAAAAGAAAGAGTGTCACAAAGTTTCGATAATTTTTCAGTCTTTCAAAAATGCCCATGAGATTTCTTACTATATAATATGTTTATGAAATGTTTAAATTGCTCTCATGTATGTTGAATATAAATTATTATTTTGAATTTGCTCTGGCGTACCAGTACAATTGTATTGACCCCCTACCTCCCAGGTTCAGAGGCTCATTCTAGGGGTCCAGCTAATCAATAGAGTATCCAGAGAGATGTGATCTGTGCAGGGGTGGGCTTTTTTTGTTCCAGAAGGCTTGTTTTTTCAAATTATGTTATTTCTTTTATTTTGGTCTACTGGGGGCCTTGTTCAAGTTTTCAGAATAGTTTTGAGATATAGTAGAGATTTCGCAGACTGAGTCAGATCTTATTCAGATGTTTTGAATTGCAACTTTCATTGTTATGTCTTGAAACTCAGAGTTAATGACCATGTTTCCGTATCAGATTGTATTTCACCATGTTTCCGTATCAGATTGTATTTCTGCATCTTCTCTTATTACATGAATTTTGTGCATGACTACCAGATAGAGTAGAATGTCCGAGCCTTCATGGTTTGGGATGTCCGTCACGGTCATCCCCTAGTTTGGGTCGTGACAAACTTGGTATCAGAGCACGGTTCATGGTCCCAGGGTGTCTGCGAAATCGCATCGGGTAGAATCTTATTTATGAGTGTGTAGCGTGCCACACTTATAAGTTGGAGGCTACTAGGCGTTTAGGAATGTTTCTCTTCTTTGTAGTTTAGTTCGTGCTTCAGTCTAAATTGTCCCCTAATCAATGGCCTCTTGTGTTTCAGAAAAACAATTATGCCTCCCCATCGCACTATCGATCAGAATACGCAGATAGATGAGGTCCGTCCCACTCATGGGATGAGGACCCAAAACAGAGCTCAGACTCCGGAGATTGATGCTACTCCGAAAGTCCCACCTATTCAGACCAGCCCACCCAGGGCACCCAGAGCTCCCCGGACGGGGACTAACCGCACTCAGTCTCGCGAGAGAGAGGTATCTAATACAGAATCAGACAGTCCATTCATATGCTCGCACAGTTGGTAGCCACACAGACTCAATGGTCGGAAGATATTGGGTCTGTATCTGTTACGCCTGAAGCTACAATAGTGGGCCAGTTCATGAGAATGAACCCGCCCAAATTTACTAGTACCAAGGTAGAAGAGGATCCATAGGAGTTTGTGGACGAAATAGAGAAGATCTTTAAGGTGATGCATGTAGATGAGGTAGAGGGGGTTGAGTTAGCCGCTTACCCGCTTAAGGATGTAGCGAACCAATGGTATAACGAGCGGGAAGATTCAAAGGGTGAGAGTGCTGAGCCCACAATTTGGGCCGAGTTCGTGGAAGCCTTCATCGGTCTGTTCTTTCCTCTCAAGCGGAGGGAGGCCAAAGCCGAAGAGTTTATGAATCTAAAGCAGGGAAAGATGAGTATCCAGGAGTACACTCTGAGGTTCAACCAGCTAGCCCGTTATGCTCCAGAGATGACTAGTAACATGAGAGCCCGAATGAGGAAATTTGCATCCGGCCTTTCAGATGACTTAGTGCTTGAATGTCAGGGAGCAATGTTGAACCGGGACATGGATTTTGCCAAACTATCAGTCCACATACAGCAAGTTAAGGAAAAGAAAAAGAAATCGTTGAATCTAGAGAGAAGGACAGGCAGGCGAAGAAAGCCAAAACAGCAGACCAAATCCACAGTCAACAGCAGAGTGGGAATTGGGGTAACAAATGGTAGAAAAGAAGTTTTGGGGTAATGCGCAGTCTGCGGCCAGTGCTCCGGTGACCAGGCCCCCAACCGGACAGTGCACCCAGGATTTTTAGTCCAGGAAAGGGCCGAAGATGCAGGGTTTACAGTCTCAAGGAAGTGTAGCTCAGACCTCTCGAGCATACTCGCGTTCTGAGAGATATAAAAGAAATCATCCAAGGAGATGTCAGTTTGGCGCTATGGTGCGTTATTCGTGCGGCCAGCCAGGCCATATCCAGAGAGACTGTCCGGAAGAAAAGGATAATGTTAGTGGAGCCAAGTCACAGGCTAATTCTTCTACACCAGCACCACCTCAGAAGGGTGCCACCTCAGCCGCCGAAAATAGCAACAATTGGTTGTACGCCTTGACCAACAGCTAAGAGGCAGATGCCTTACCAGATGTAGTTACTGGTACGTTGTAAATCTTTTCCCGTGATGTATATGTGTTACTTGATCCCTGGTCTACCCTGTCTTACATGACCCCTTATGTGGATGTTGGCTTTGGGTTTGAGCCCGACGTAATTTCCGAACCTTTTTCTATTTCCACTCTGGTGGGAGACTCTGTTGTGGCTAGGAGGGTGTATAGAGATTATGTGGTGATTGTTTGTGGGTGGGATAATGTGGCAGACCTCGTATACTTAGACATGGTTGATTTTGATGCTATCCTAGGGATGGATTGGTTTCATTCGTGCTATACCACACTAAATTGTAGAACCGGAAAGGTTACTTTCTCTTTCCCGAATGAACCAGCAATAGAATGGGAGGGACATTCTTTAGCACCTAGAGGGAAGTTCATCTCTTGCCTCAGAGCCCATAAACTCATTTATAAGGGTTGTTTGTATCATCTTATTTGGGTTAAAGATTCGAATACCGAAAGCCCTTTTCTTCAGTCCGTCCCTGTGGTGAATGAGTTCGCAGAAGTTTTTTCAGATATCTCCCAAGAATACCACCTGATAGGGAGATAGATTTTGGTATTGATTTATTGCTAGATACCCGTCCCATCTCTATTCTACCATATAGAATGGCTCTTGCAGAGTTGAAAGAGCAGCTAGCAGATTCTCTAGATAAAGGGTTTATTCGTCCTAGTGTTTCTTTCTGGGGTGCACCTGTACTCTTCGTATGAAGGAAAGATGGTTCCCTGCATATGTGTATAGATTACCGTCAGCTGAATAAGGTCACTGTTAAAAATAAATATCCTCTTGCTAGAATTGATGATCTTTCTTACCAGCTTCAGGGTGCTAATGGTTTTGCAAAAATAGACCTTCGTTCGGGATACCACCAGTTGAAGGTTAGAGAGTCAAATATTCCCAAAACAGCTTTCTGAACCCGATACGGTCATTATGAATTCTTAGTCATGTCCTTTGGGTTGACTAACGCCCCTGCAGCTTTCATGGACCTTATGAATAGGGTGCTCCATCAGTTTCTAGATATGTTTGTTATAGTTTTCATTGATGATATTTTGATTTATTCCAAGAATGAGGAGGACCATGCCAACCACCTCCGAATCATCCTTCAGACTCTTAAAGATCATAAGTTGTATGCAAAGTTTTCCAACTGTGAAGTCTAGCTTAATGCTATTGCTTTCTTGGGGCATATTGTGTCTAGTGACAGGATTAAGGTTGATCCCCAAAAGGTTGAGGCAGTGAGAAAATGGCCAAGACCCACGACTCCAACTGATATTAGAAGTTTCTTGGGTTTGGCGGGGTACTACAGAAGATTCGTAGAGAGTTTTTCTTCCATAGCTGCACCACTCACTAAGTTGACGCAAAAAAAGGTGAAGTTTGTGTGGTTTGACTCCTATGAGAATAGTTTTGAGAAATTGAAAGACAAGTTAACCACTGCACCTATTCTAACTCTTTCAGAAGGTACAGACGGTTTTATTGTATACTGTGATGCATCCCAAGTGGGACCTGGGTGTGTACTTATGCAGCACGATAAGGTAGTGGCCTATGCATCTAGGCAGTTAAAGGTGCATGAGCGAAATTACCCCACCCATGACTTGGAATTAGCAGCTGTGGTGTTTGCACTTAAAATCTGGCGACATTATCTCTATGGGGTACATGTTGATATATTTACTGACCACAAGAGTTTACAGTATGTTTTCTCGCAGAAAGAATTGAACCTCAGGCAAATACGTTGGTTGGAGCTTTTAAAGGATTATGACATGACCCTGCACTACTATCCGGGCAAGGCAAATGTGGTAGTCGATGCCCTCAGCAGGTTATCTATGGGCAGTCCTTCGCATGTTGAAAAGGAAAAGAAGGATATGGTGAAGCATATTCACCGACTTACAAATCTAGAAGTACGACTCTTGGATTCCGAAGATGAGGGAGTGGTTGTTCATGAGGTAGCTAAATCTTCCATTTGTGCTGAAGTTAAAGAGAAGCAGGTTGAAGGTCCTATCTTGATGCAGATCAAGAAAGATGTGGGTCAACAGAAGGTGATGTCTTTTGAAATTGGTGGTGATGGAGTTTTGAGATATCAGGGCAGACTATGTGTGCTATATGTAGATGGGTTACAAAAGAACATCCTTGATGAAGCTCACACTTCGAGGTATGTTGTTCACCCAGGCTCTACTAAGATGTATCATGATCTGAAAGCTATTTACTGGTGGAATAATATGAAGCGTGATGTGGCTAATTTTATTGCCAAGTGTTTGAATTGTCAACAAGTGAAAGTAGAGCATATGAGGCCGGGTGGTACTTCCCACTTTATCCCATCAACTATGGGACTATTTTATACCACTTCCCATATGGTATAAAATAGTCTAAGGATTATAATCTGATAATTTAGTCTACCTACCAAATAACCTGATACGGGTCAAAGAGGCATCTTAGCACTCGAGGAAATGACGAAAGCCAAGACGTGAATAGCCGAGATTGTAGGGGCTGCCCAACCAACGGAACAAGCCTTGAAGTGTCAAGAATCCCAACATTAACACTCCAAGGCCGTCTATAGGCACCATACAAGGACGCCCCATGTGAGGGGCTCATTAAGGGCCTTTTGGTCATTTTGTAATAAGTTAACCTAGATTATAAATAGAACCTTATTAGGTCATTTCTTTTAGAATTTGATAATATATTTTGTAAACTCTTTGAGAGTGTATTGCAAGGTGGAATCCTTGTGGCAAGTATGGATATCACTTGTGTTGATAACAACCTTAGAAACGGTGGTTGTTTGGGAATCCAATTCCCTTGAGGTCCCGTAAGAATGTAGGTGTTTAATATTATTTGTTGTTTGTGTTTTGGTGTTTAATATACACCTTAGTGCTTAGAACGTATAGTATTTTATGCCACACTACCTATCCTTTCGTTATTGTAATCTTGTTTCCGTATTCATCTCGTTTGGTAGAACTCGTGAGTTGTTGTGTTGTTATTTTTCATGTTCTTCTTAATCTTGTTGATAACGTAGTTTGTCTGGCTGTTTGGTGTCAAGAATACCTTGATATTGTCTACTTCTTACTCTTGTCTTCGAATCCGAGTGAGGTCGCCAAAGGATTTCTCGGTTCTCTTGAACTAGGGGACTGTTTTGGTGTGTGATTTGTTGTATTCTTGGTGTGTTTGGTATCATTTGGTATCAGAGCCATCTTTGGTTTTATTCTTACAATACCAATCTTGGGCTCCCTTGGTCGAAAAAAAAAGGAAAAAAAGGGTGTGTTGTACGTTTTGTTGTGTTTGGCAAATTGTTATCTAGATCTAGGTGTGTTTTGTTCTCTTAGCTTGTTTCTTGTGTTGGTTTTCTTTCTCCTCAACACTTATTGAGTCTAAGATCTAATTTCTTGAGCTAATTTCAAGTTGTGTGGTGGTGTTAAGTGAACGGTTTTGTTGTTGTTGTTGTTAGTGTTCATCTTTTGTTCTTGTGATATATTGTAAAAAGGTTGTTGTTGATCTTGGAAAGAGAAAAGGAAGAGTGGGACTTTTGTTTGTCTTGAAATCATTTTCAATAAAACACCAAAGTAGTAAGAAGACCAAAGACTTCCAAAAAGTGTAGCTACCAAAAAGAAGTAAAACACTTTTCAAGGTTGTCCAAAAAGGAAAGGGGACAAGACATCCAAAAAGGTTGTCTTACCAATTTGGTGCAAGTAGGTGAAAGACTTTATGAATCTTGAAAGTGGAGTCTAGACCTTGTTTGTGTAACGCCCCGATTTTTTGAACCGGAATGCTACACGGTGCTCATGACCCCGAAGGACCACAAGCTAACCCATGACTGATATCTGTACCTGTAACTGCATAATATATATATATATATATATATATATAATACGGAAACATGAACAAAGAGGGCATAAAGTTCAATCTTGAATAATAAAATATCTGAAATAAGGTAGTATCACAGTACCAAAATAAAACTGAAAATACTAAAGTCTAAATCTGAAAACTCTATAATTGTCTGAAAGCCTCTAAACTGTCTGAATAACGAGTTGAAGGAACATGTCTCCAAATAACTCCCTAAACTGAAAATAAACTGAAATACTAGAATAATAAATGTAATGATCATGTCCTCGAAAGATGAGGACTCACTGCTTACTGAACTGCTACTGTTGATCTGGAATCTGCACCTAAGAACCTATGGTGTAACATAAAAAGAAAGCACCATAGTGCAAATGCATCAGTACAACTAAAGTACTGAGTATATGGGGGGTAGGCTAAATACATGGGGTTTATATGCATGAACATGCTGACTAATATGAACGTGAGAATACATACATACGTAACTATTACTGAACTCGTGGAGATACTGACTACTTGAGTTTGAATTCTGACAACATGAGTTTCGTGATAGTGAGATACTGAATGACTGATAACATGGATGACTGTATCTAACAGTCCTAATTCTGGGGAAAACTATCTGAGTTCCAAACTGTATCTAAACATCTAAGTCTGAGATCAGTCCTAGCTAACGAGTGATCTCTGAAAATGATAATGAGAATGCTCGACTGAATCTGAGATTGAGATCAAGCCTGTCTGTCGGGTGACCTCTAGATCTAATAATAAGCATCTGAATATGGGACCAATCCTATCTGACAGGATGGTCCAGGAATTAATGGAACTATCTGAGTTCCTTACTGAGATCGATGATTGTATCTGACAGTCCTGATTTTTTATTTCTACTCTGAAGATTGATACTAAAACTGTAACTATGACTGTGAGAGGTAGTAACCTAACCGACATGCCTCGATACTATACTGGTAGGGTCCAATCTTTGCACTGATTGGAAGGCTATGGTCAAGCCTCTCTGACGGGTGACCCTGAACAGGAAATCAAGCCTAAGGCAATATAATAGTCAAGTATAGCCTTAATCTGACTGGTGACTCCTGTCCTGCACTGGCTATGCAGTTCTGGAGTACAGGGATTGCTGCTAACGGCTGCCTTTATAATGGGAAAAACCGCCATCCCTGCACTCACTCGGTGCTAGTCCCTACTCCCAATTGAAAGACTCTAAAAAGATTAACTGCGCTGAACTGACTAACTGAACTGAACTAATTTATAAACTGATTAACTGAGCTGATAATATTTTCTTAGCTGAACTAAGCTGAATTCACTGAGTTCCGTTGACTGACGGAAAAGCTACTTGAGATCTGAGGTCTGACTGAGAGTACTGAAACTACTGGGACTACCAAACTACTGAGATTTCTGAGTTTTTCTGAGTCACGTGACTAACTGAAATCTATGGAGCATAGCTTGACTGAGAATGTCTTGAAACATGACACTAGCTCTAGGCACACAACTATAGTTTTCGGGTACAAGTACCCCCAGGACTCGATGGAAGGAAACTGACACACATGACTGACTTAATTATAAGAGTAGAGTCCACAATTCACAATATCATAAGTAAGGATTTCATAATAAGAATGATTCTCAACAAACTATCACATGATCGGGAATGCACAAAACATGTATATACTTGCATGGCTTCAATAACATGGTCATTCCATATCACAACAATATCATGAGCATCTCATACAAGATCTTCAATTCAAGACAATAGCATGGGGATCACGTTGAACATAAACTTCGAACATGGAATACTCATTTAGGACTTATTATGTCATAAAAGCATGATTTCTATTCCCTTAGGTATTTTCACAAACACCTTACATGCACATCTTAGTATCCTCACACAAAACATACAAAGATCCCATCTTAGGCATCATCAAACTCCAACCACATGAACATCAACCACCAACAACATAAACATCATAATACATAATTTAGAAGATAGTTCTTGAGCTTCATGGACGAAAGGAGTCCATGAATCAACTCACGCATACCTTAGAAGGAAGATTCTTGATGATTGATGGAGGAATTTCCTTGAAATTGAATCTTCAAGCTTAATTATGCAACCCTAGTTGTTTTTCTCTTTTAGTGCTCTTGGATGATGAACTTAAGATGTTAGTAGGGTTGTAATGTAATCAAGAGTTATATATTTCATAGGGCTAAGTTTAGGGACGTGTAAGGAGTGTTAAAAGACTTAATTACCCTCAAAATAACTCAAAACGAAGTGTTTTAAGTCACTTGAAACCATAAGATATGCGTTGCATATGATATCACATATATTTACATAGGCGCAGCATATGATATCGCCTAAATTTACATAGGCATCGCATATGATATCGCTTATATCTACATAGGCGCCGCATATGCTATTGCCTATATTTACATAGGCGCCACATATGCTATCACATATGCTTTCCAGTGGCCATGTGCGATTGGTTAGGCGACACACTCTACTTCGCAAAGCCATAACTCCTAGCTCGGGTGTCGGATTTTGATGAAATTGGTATCGTTGGAAAGCTAATTCGATTCTCTATAATTTGGTGGTAGAAATATGCAGAAATACCACATTAACATCGAGTTATACTCGTTCAAATATGACCCTTACAAAATCGAACACTAAAACTTGATGAATTCAAAAACACTTAGCTTGTATTACCTTAAGTGACTCATATGAACATGATTAGCGCATCATAAGCTATCTTATCACTAGGATACTCATTGTAAGTTGTGTACTCAAGTATGAATCACAGAATAGGAGATTTCATATGTAGGAAAAATGGTTCGTCTCCAAGCTTAGAAACATACGGGGTATTACAGTTTGCCCCATACCTTAGACGAAAATCTTTTTTTCCACACATGAAATTGAACAACTAGTTTCTTGAAACAAAATTTTTCAACTTCAACAACACTACAACATCCAATAGTTAATTGCCACATCATCAAAAAGCTTAAGAACATTGGATTTCCTAGTTTCACTTTCTTGTTTCTATTGTTTTCTAAATTTCGTTGACCCTTATACTAATTGACAACTAGTAAATACCTACTAAGTTGAAGATTAGTTTTTTTAGTACGTTCTTTGTGTTAGCGTTATTTTTGTTCTTTTCTCGTTTTTGAATCGTAGTATCCTTTTTGGTTCAAGTTCATACATTACTTTTTTTTGTGTGTCATTTCAAACAAGAATCTACTCCGACCTCAAGCCACAGTTGGAACCAAGTGACCTCATTGGAGTATAAGCGGGTTATCAACACTTGTGAGGCCAATAGAATGAAAACTTCAAAAGTGTGAGCTTGAGAGTTTGCGGACTGTTTTGAGATGTTTTGTGGACTAATTTTTACTAACCTTTAACATGTTTTCTATTTTTATGATGTTTGTTTAATAGTTTTTGATAGGCACAATAGCGGGTGAAGGGGAAATGCCTACTAGGGCTAGTTCTTTCATGGAAAAGCTTGTCATTTCCATGGATAACCGATTGGGCTCTTTTGAAGGGAGGTTGTGATACGATAAAGACAACGGAAGGCACAAAACACACACTAAATTAGTCCACTAATATTAAAGATTCAAGGACCAAGATGGAGACCACACTTGGATTCGCTACCAACAACAAGAATACAAGATACAAGGGTGTATTTCAATACCAAAACAGCTATAAAACGTGGTGAACAATATCAACAACAATAACACAAGTTTCGGATTCAATAAATGACCCAAAGCAGTCCACTACACAAGATAACAACAACAAAAGTAAAGGATAGATAGTGAGACCAAGATTATTACAAGATTAAGAACTAAAGAGTGTATTAAACTCAAAAACCCCTAATAAATGTAATAATCAAAACCACACTCTTACAGTGATCGCCAAGGGAATCAACTCACCTCAAGATCTACCGTTTTCAAGCAGAGATTAATACTAGCTTTTCCAAGCCCTAACTAAGACTAAGTGTTCTACTCGTAAAAGAGAGAATTTTTCATGTTTCAATCTTTCGTCTTTCATAAACTAATGAAAGAAGACCTAAAAAAATCCTACTTATAGTATATTACAAAAGAAGGCAAAAAAGATTACACTACCCTTAATGACCAAGGGTGGCCTTGGTGTGTTGGAAAATAATATGAATTGTCCAAAATGCCCTTAAGGCTAAGTGACCGAAATGCCCTTAATAAAGGGCACCAAAACCGTGAACCAACAAAGGTGGTCTAAACCCGAGAGTCCTTAAGTCTTCAAGGCTCCAAGCAATCTTCCACACTCGAGTTTGATCAATGGTAGGCTCAAAACGTCCCCTCCAAGTATGATCCCGTGCCTTCCATGCGACCAAAGCTTGATTCTTCACATAGTGACTTTGAATGATGTCGTCGAAAGCTAAGGCGGTCATTATTCTTGTATCATCCTCCCCTTCTTGAAAAGGATTCGACCTCAAATCCAAACCTTGCAAAACCGAAGAGAGGGCAAACAAATACAAACTCCTCATGGCATGAGGGTTAGGGTTAGCACAATAAATCATCTCAACATGCCAAGGTTGCACATATTTGCAATATAACCAAGGATCCTTTGAATTAAATATTAAAAGCTCAATAAAAGGTGCACAAAGGATTTGGTTACGGGAATCACCAAGAGATAAAGAAACTACATAGGTCCTAATGGCATCAAATAATCCACAAGGTAGAACTTCCTTCACCTTATGAGATATAAGACACCATTGCTTCTTTATCTCATCAAAAGACCACACCAAGGGGGTGGTCGATTGGTTCTAAAGCCCATAAAATCCATATAGCATTATCACACACACACATGGACAGACCAACAAACTTCCTATCTCGACATAAAATAAATTCAAAACTAGCATGGACGTCATCATAGGCAAAGAGGTAGTATAGAAAAGAATCACGTGCAAAGGCATTCACAGGTGAATAATAAGCATTTAAACACATACACATTATTTCCTTCAAATAACTAGACAACTTGGCATCCACAAGTTGGAATTCATGCAATTTAGGCACAAGTGTGTCAAACAAGGATGCACATTTAGGAACATTACCCTAAGGAGTCAATGACACCTTTGCCCTCAGATTTTCAAGAAGGACTACACATTTCTTACCCTTAAGAGTACTCTCATCTTTCAAAAAGAGATTTTCATCTTTAGGAGGAATGTTGTCACACCATAGTGGGTTAGCATATCGGCTATAGCCTTCAAGGCAAGTTTTACCACCATTCTCACCACTAGGTTCATTAGGAGTGTTTAAATCATCTTCAAACAAGACATTATACTTAAAGAGAGCATGATCTATTTCCCAGGAAGATTCGGAACAAACACGTTCATCACTCTCTAAAATATCAATATCATGTTTCAAAGAGATTTCAAGCATAAGATTGTCCCAAGAATGGCTCTCAGGTTCACTCCCATTTTGGTGACCAATATTTTTAAGTACTTCACTCACTTAAGTTCTATTAATCACATCACACATATACTCAAGTGGTGGACAATTTTCACAAATAATTTGATCAACACCAATTACACAAGATGATGTACTTCCATTCAACATATAGGTTTCAACACTAGATGGACATAAATTAACCTTATAAGAAGAGTCAATTTGGTCATCAATAGGATCAACTAGTGTATCCACACTCACAACATGTACATCATCAATAAGAGACGAAGAATCAATTGACTCATAAGTAAGTAAGCTACTACTCACACTCAATGGGCTACTAGCCACACGAATATCATTCTCATGCACCAAAGTGTAAGAGTTAGCTATTTTACCTTGAATTTCTTGAGTAGATTCTTCTTTGCCGTGGTGTGAAGGTCCTCCATAAGCTTGGGCAGCAACTTCCTTTCGGCATTGTTCACCTTCGCTTGCCATGTTGGTACCTACACAAATGTCCTTAGAAATAGAAGGACAACCAATGTTACCACGGTTTGGTGATAATCCCCTTACTTCGCTCCACACAACCTCTCTTTTTTCCACTCTCGGATTACCACCTTGCACTCCCTTACTCCTCTCAATCTTTTGTCTCTTATAATAATTCGGATTGGAGTAGGTAGGTACTTCTCTTTGTGTCTTGGGAAGCAAGTAAGTCATGAGGCGATTCCCCCATTGGTCTTTTACAACACTAGGCCAATTTTGCACGTTAGGAACTTGATGTTGATGGCACCCAAAGGGTGGCCACCTGTCTCGGGTTGGCCTTGGTTGGGGGTGTGGGTTGGGTTCGTGCCCCGTATGGTTCAGGGCCTATAAAGGGTGGGTTGCACCTCTCGCTATCAGCTATAGCTTTTAGTGCAGTTGGTTAGCAGTTCACTCTTAAGGTTTGTAACCGTTGGATTGTTGTTATTGTAGTGTTGTTCCTCTCGTTATTGTTGTTTATCTCTTGTTGTTGTTAGTGCTTTTGGTGTCATTTACACCTTGTTTCTTGATGCTGTTGGAAACGAGATTTGGTGTTTGTTGAGCTCTCGGTTTCCCTTTGTTTGTGGACTATTTTTGGTTTGTTTTTGATACGTACCAAATTTGTATCGTATCATTTGGTATCAAAGCTTATAGTTGATTTTGTTCCAACAAAATCAATCTTGGGCTTGCTAGAAAAATCAAAAAAAAAAAGAAGTGTTCTTGTTCTTGTTCTTATTTTTGTTCTTATTCATGGCCGAGAAACTTGTAGTGTTCTTGTTGTAGTCTTGGCAAATTTGCAGAGTCTAGGTCTAGAATTTCTTTGTTGTTATTGTTGTTTCTTGATTCACTAACACTAAAGGTATCTAGATCTATATTTGAGCTTAAAAACTTGTTAAAGTTGTGTTGTGAACAAAGACCTAGACTGAAATTTGTGGAGGTTGGAGTGGGCGTTGAAGGTGTTGTTATTGTTGTTCTTGAAAAGTTGTTGTGTTCTTGTTGTTTTCATCACTTCTCTTATCTTGACCAACTTAAAGTAGTTAATATATCTAGAAAAGGTAAAGACAAAGTTGGAAGACTTGTTGGTGAAAGGACTAGCTCACATCACTCTTGACTTGACAATAACTTTTTCAACCACTTTCCTTGTTTCTAGGAGCCTTGTTTGGTGGAAACTAGTACAAGTCTAATCTCACCTTTTTGAGTTGAATTTGAAAAGAGTTACAAGACTTGTGTTTTTCCCTCCAAATACTAATGTCTTCCATTCCAAAAGTATAAGGACTAAAAATTTCAAGAATGGTGATTGAAACTTGTGTGGACCCGTGATTAATTAGGGGGTGACACAACACAAATTACTCTTCACACGACAAATTTTAAGCTCAAATTTGATCTTCTAGTTTTATTTTGTTGTTTCTTTTGTTGATTCCAATACTAACTTACAAGCTAGTAACCACTTACTAGATTGTGAGTTGGTTTGAAACCGTTCTTTGTGTTTACGTCCTTGTGTATTTTTTTTATTTTTTTTTGGAGTCGTTGTAAACATTGGAATTCACCTCTCAACACCTCATGGAGTACAATCAAGCATACAACACTTGTGAGATTAAGTGTGAGGAATCCAAGAACAAAGAAATAAAGAGAGAGTGTGAGGACATTTCTTTTACAACTAAACCGTTTGTTGTTTTGTAGTGAAACTTCTTGGCTAAACTCAATTGAGCCGCATGAGATTGAAGGCAAATCTCAAGATAGAGAGGAAACCAAGGTGCAAAATGAAGACGTTGGCCGAGACTTGAAATTGTTGTGTTCTCGGTTTCTTCTTATTTTGTGGACTGTTTTGGAGCCATTTTCATTTGGCTAGTGTCATTAATTTGAGGTCAAATTCCTCTCAAGATGGAGAGGATGATACAAGAACAATCATGAAGATGAACGTTTTTGAGTATTTTGGATGTAACCTCGGAGGTGTACGAATTGAAGTGTTAAAAAGGGCTCCAAACCGCCCCTAAAACACTCCATGGGTGCCTATTTGCCTACTTGGTCATTAAAGGGCCTTTTTGTCATTTTATATTTTTATTTGTAAAGTACTATAAATAGAACAATATAGGGTTTTAGTTCATTAGTTTTTGTTGAATAAAGAACACATCTCTTGAGAGAGAGGGTCTCTAGGCCTAAACTAGGACATGAACAAATGTGGATTCACTTGTGATTGTGTATTGCTTGGAAACATTGGTGCTTGAGCAATGGAATCCCTCTTGTGTCACGTAAGAGTGTGGTGTTGCTATTGTAAGTCTTAGGGGTCCTTAGATTTAATAAATCTTTGGGTTCTTAACCTTGTAATAGTGTATGTCTCACTTCCTATCTTTCCACATCATGTACTAGTTGCGTAGTCTAGTGAACCGTTTGGTTCTTGTTGTTCTTGTAATTTTGTAACCGTTGGATTGTTGTTATTGTAGTGTTGTTCCTCTCGTTATTGTTGTTTATCTCTTGTTGTTGTTAGTGCTTTTGGTGTCATTTACACCTTGTTTCTTGATGTTGTTGGAACTGAGATTGGTGTTTGTTGAGCTCTCGGTTTCCCTTTGTTTGTGGACTATTTTTGGTTTGTTTTTGATACGTACCAAATTTGTATCGTATCAGATGTCGTGCAAACCAATCGACACCTAAGTATACATGACCGTAGGGAAAGGGAAGAACATTGCACCACACCTCCTTATGGTATTCATATTGGGAGAAGACAACTTTTACCCTCTCGGTAACCTTGAACTCATTCAATGAGTATGGAACAAGTAAAGGCTCTCGAAACAACCCCAAGTAGTTGACCATGGACGGAAGGATGTAGTTTTTATAGTACCTATCATTCAACACAATAAGGCATCCCGGTATCCCACAAATAGTCACCTTTCCGGAGTGTATACTTCTTCTCGGATCAACATTATAATGCACACAAGTACCCCTCGGTTTTGGAGATGCACACCGTTTTCTTCTCGTTAGACAACCTCCACTTAAACTAGTATAACTATTCACACTATATTGACCTTGATAAGAAGAACTACAAGGTGAAGAATATGAATCTTCACACTCCTCACATGCACTCTTACCATAGCTCTCATAAGCTTTGCGAATGAAAGGGTTATACCTAACACCAAATCTAGGTTCGGAGTGAGAAGTGTAAGACTCCTCACATGCCCCAACATCATCATAAGAACATTCACGAAGTCCTACATCATATCCAAACTCACCATAAGTACTAGGCACTTCATTCACCTCATTTTCTCCCTCAAAACCGCAACTCCCAAATCTGCCCAAGTTTTGTTCATGGCTATTTTCATAGCCTCCGCAATCTCCCTCAAATTCGTAGCCATAAAAACCCTCACTACAATCATAGTCTCCCATGTTGCAGTCATAATAATCCCCGACTATTGAAGACATGTTCCCCTTATATCACCTTTGTACCTACACAATGAACAAACAAGATTAGTAGTAAAAGCTTCTCACTAACACTCGTATACACTCACCTTTGTGATTCTCACCATTGGAGCGGCGAATATTGAAAATTGTTTATACTCCGGTAGTCAATAGGATGTCAATTCTATTTAGCGGCCGGAATAGATTATTGTTTGATCGACTCAAGACACAAAAATAAAATTTACTAACGAACTTGAAACAAAGAAGTTACTATGAGTTAAAAACAAGAAAAAGCACACAAATAACGAAGACACGAAACAAACGGACTCTACAACTAACGTACAATCTAGTAGGATATTACTAGTTTGTTAATTAGTGTTTGAAACAAGAACGGAACTAGGAAACAATGAAATGAAACTAAGAAATCTGAAATTTGAGCTTAAAAATTGTCGGTAAACAGTAAAAAAACGTGATGTGGCAACCACGTATTGGTTGCGGTTGTTATCAAATTTTATTTTCTAATTCAAGTCTTGGTCCAATTGTAATTTGGAATTGGTGGTAATTGGTTAAGGATATAAAACAAGTCTTGAAATCCTCTTTCAAATTCAAAAAGCAAGACTTGACTTTTCTCCTCAAGACATGGTCCTTAAATCATGGAAGGTTGTTGGAAAAGTGGTTGTTAAAGTCCTTGAGTGATTGGAATTGGTAGTAAAAGTCTTGAGAGGTCTTAAATTTTGAAATTATGTCTTTCAAGACTAACAAAATACACACTCTATTTCTTCAAATTCCAAGATCAAAAATTCATTTTCTTCAACTATAGATGAAGATGTGAAGAACACCAAGAACACATTTTTTTGAATCTTGAAGTTCTACGGTTCAAGTTGGACCCCAAACATCTACAATACATTTCCAAGCTTAAAAATACAACACAATAACCACCATACACATTCAAACCTTGAACCAACAACACACCACACGTCCAAGTTTTGAATCCGCAACAACAATACCAACAACAATCACACGGTCAAAGTTTAAGTTCACAACAACAACATCAACAATTAAAGCTCAAATCTAAATCTAGACTTCTTTAGTGTTAGAGGTGAACAAGCTAACACTATAAACAACAAAACAAATAAAAAGACTCCTAGATCTAGACTCAAAATAAGAAAAATCTCGCCCAAGACACAACAAGAACATAATTTCGGCCAAGACACAAAAATGGACAGATTTGCTTCTTTTTGGAATTTTCAGATTTTAACTTTTTTTTTTTTTGAAATTTCTAACAAGCAAACCCAAGATTGATCTTGTAGGAACAATATCTAGCCATGCTCTGATACCAAATGATACGAGAAATACAACGGAAGGCACAAAACACACTCCAAATCAGTCCACTAATCTTAAGGATTTGAGGACCAAGATGGAGACCACACTTGGATTCACTACCAACAACAAGAATACAAGATACAAGGGTGTATTTCAATACCAAAACAACTATAAAACGTGATGAACAATATCAACAACAATAACACAAGTTTCGGATTCAATAAATGACCCAAAACAGTCCACTACACAAGATAACAACAACAAAAGTAAAGAATAGATACTGAGACCAAGATTATTACAAGATTAAGAACTAAAGACTGTATTAAACTCAAAAACCCCTAATGAATGTAATAATCAAAACCACACTCTTACAGTGACCGCCAAGGGAATCAACTCACCTCAAGATCCATCATTTCCAAGAAAAGATCAATACTAGCTTTTCCAAGCCCTAACTAAGACTAAGTATTCTACTCACAAGAGAGAGATAATTTTTAATGTTTCAATCTTTCATCTTTCATAAATTAATGAGAGAATACCTAAAAAAATCCTACTTATAGTATATTACAAAAGAAGGCAAAAAAGACAACACTGCCCTTAATGACCAAGGGTGGCCTTGGTGTGTTGGAAAACAATATGAATTGTCCAAAATTTCCTTAAGGCTAAGTGACCAAAATGCCCTTAATAAAGGGCACCAAAACCGTGAACCAACAAAGGTGGTCCAAACCCGAGAGTCCTTAAGTTTTCAAGGCTCCAAGCAATCTTTCACACTCGGGTTTGATCAATGGTAGGCTCAAAATGTCCCCTCCAAGTATGATCCCGTGCCCTCCATGTGACCAAAGCTTGATTCTTCATATAGTGACTTTGAATGATATTGTCGAAAGCTAAGGCGGTTATTATTCTTGTATCAGGTTGGATAGAATGGAAGGGATAATAGAGAGAATGGAAAGAATAATAGGCCTAATGTAAGGAAGAATGGAAGGGACAGAAAGCTCTCTTTGCAAGGAGTTGGATAACTTGATAGAGCATCCGAGATTTCCTAATCAAGTTCCCGCGAGTGGACATGCTCCACATGAGTTACAAGGTAATCAAACTAACTCTTGCACTATAGTGAATGAGGCTAGTAGGCAACTAAGTGTGAATGATAGTTTGTCTTTAGGTGAGCCGAATGTTCCTTCATTTTGTGATGATAATGTACAACTTGAGATTGTGGATACACTAGTTGATCCTAATGATGATAAAATTGATTCTTCTTGCAAGATCGATTTGTGTCCACCTAGTGTTGAAGCTATTGTGACAAGTGATAGTACACTGTCTTGTGGAAGTCATGAAAACCAACTTGTGTGTGAAAATGGTGATTTTGAAAATGTTGGTTGAATGACTACAGATGACCCTCTAATTATTTTTGGTGTTGACCATGCTAGTATAGAGGGGACATATGATCGTATTTGTGGTAGTATTAGGGAAAGAAAGTGTGTTCTAAACCCGTGCTCATGTACACTCCACCCATTTGATCCAGGTGATGTTTGATGTCTTTCAAACCGTGGTTGGGAATAACTTGTGTAAGTTGTGTGAGCATGATTATGTTGATGCTAAGCATGTTTTATGTGTACATTTGGTTTCCCGTGTTTGGAAGGGTAACTTACCCTCTATGAACTCCTTGTTTTTACCCTTAGTCGTTTCAATATGTGATGATTTGCTTGATAATTTTGTTAATGGGACTTAGGGGAAATTCTTGATGTTCTTCATAGCCTACTCCTTTGCACTTTGAATGTTGACTCTTCGTCCAATATTTTGAAGGATGTTTGGTTATATGTGAAGTATGTGCAACCTTGGCAAGATGTTATTATTGATTGTGCTAACATTAACCCTCTTGCTACGAGGAATGTGTGTTGTCTTGTGTCCCCTATTATTTTTCAAGATTCAGATTCGAGGACGAATCCTTTCCAAGGAGGGGAGGATGATACGGGTCAAAGAGGCATCTTAACACTTAAGGAAATGACGGAAGCCAAGACGTGAAGACCCGAGCTTGTAGGGGTTGCCTAACCAAGGGAACAAGCCTTGAAGTGTCAAGAATCCCAACATTAACACTCCAAAGCCGTCCATATTCACCCTACAAGGCCGCCCAATGTGAGGGGATCATTAAGGGCCTTCTGATTATTTTGTAATAAGTTAACCTAGCTTATAAATAGAACCTTATTAGGTCATTTCTCTTAGACTTTGATGATATATTTTGTAAACTCTTTGAGAGTGTATTGCAAGGTGGAATCCTTGTGGCAAGTGTGGACATCACTTGTGTTGATAACAACCTTAGAAATGGTGGTTGGTTGGGAATCCAATTCCCTTGAGGTCCCGTAAGAGTGTAGGTGTTTAATATTAATTGTTGTTTGTGTTTTAGTATTTAATATACACCTTAATGCTTAGAACGTGTAGTATTTTATGTCACATTACCTATCCTTTCGTTATTGTAATCTTGTTTCCGTATTCATCTTGTTTGGTAGAACCCGTGAGTTGTGTTGTTATTGTTCATGTTCTTCTTATTCTTGTTGATAACTTAGTTTGGATGGCTGTTTGGTGTAAAGAACACCTTGATATCATCTCTTTCTAACTCTCGTCTTCGAATCCAAGTGAGGTCACCAAAGGAGTTCTCGGTTCTCTTGAACTAGGAGACTGTTTTGGTGTGTGATTTGTTGTGTTCTTGGGGTGTTTGGTATCGCAACACCTTAAATATAAGTTCTACAGAGTGGTGATTAGACCGAGTTTGTTGTATGGGATGGAGTGTTGACCAGTCAAGAACTCTCATGTTCAAAAGATACATGTTGCGAAATGAGGATGCTAATATGGATGTGTGGGCATACTAAGAGCGATAAGATTAGGAAGGCGGATAACGGGACAAGGTAGGAGTGGCCTCCGTAGTGGATAAGATGAGGAAAGCAAGGCTGACATTATTTGAGCATGTGAAGAAGTGATGAGCAGATGCCCCATAAAAAAGTGAGAGGTTGGATATAGTGGGTACGAGTAGAGATAAAGGTAGGCCTAAAAGGTATTGGAAATAGGTGATTAGATAGAACATACCACAACTTCAACTTACCTAGAACATGACCCTTACATAAGAGGGTGTGAAGATCGTCTATAAAGGTAGAAGGTTAGTAGGTAGTATTGTAGTAAAGTATTGTCTTGCTTCTCAACGGTTTTAGGCTTGACGGTGTTTGTCATGGTACTAGGCTTATTCTTGTAGGGGTCGTTTGGTGTAAGGTACTAAAACAAATAATCTCGGGATAAAATAATAGTCCCGAGATAAAAATTTTGATGTCTTGTTTGGATGCAAAGTTCGGGATAACTTATCCTGGGATTAACAAATAGTACCGGGATAAGTTATCCCATCCTTTTGGTGGTATAATAATCTCATCATAATTTATCTTTGGAATAAAATAATAAAATGACAAAATTACCCACCAAACCCTTGTTGGATGAATTCTTTTTTTTTTTTGTATAGGAAAAGGAGTTGTGTTGTGTAGGAAACTTCTTTTTTTGGTATAGGAAAATTCTTTTTTTGTGTAAGAACAAAGAGCTCTTTTTTCTTAATGCTCCAACATCAATTGTCCCTGATGTTTGACCACATATCCTAGTTGAAATTAGAGAAACTAAATATGTTGTATCAACTATACTTGTAGGATGGAAAACTGTACTTGTTGGTACTTTATTTCTTAATGCTCCAACATAAACTATTCTTGTTCATAAGGTTCACAATCTCTATCTTTCTGTATGTCTTAAATTTCATTTGAATGAATTTGAATGAGGATAGATATTTGACTTCAGTCAGAACCAATTGAAGCTGTTGCGAATTTTCCTCAATTTAAAACAAAGTTTTCCTTGTGATACCACCTACTGAATATTGGAGCTCTGTGTGTCTTGCATATGTCTATCTATTTATCTACAATTTAAAAAAAGGCAACCCTGTGCACAAAGAATCCCCGGTTAGCATGGTTCGGAGAAGGACCGCACCCCTGGAGTTGAGGTCAAAAAGCCAACTTATCTGAAGGGCATCAAATTTTCATTTACCAAGACTGTCATGGTCTTTCGACTAAGTTGTTTCTTCAATTCTGTTATAGAGGATACTTGGAATATTGTTGTGCTTCTAGTGCAGAACTATAAATATTAACAAGACTAATTTGATCTTTTCTGCCTTTTTGTTGAGTTCAATTTCACGTGACAAGCAGTCACTGGCTAATCTGCTTCTTTGTTCATATCATTTCTATTTATAGCACTTCGATACTCAATGTTGTTTTTCAATGGTAGAAGCAGAGTTGGATATCTTCAAATGTGTGTGAAATTTTTAACCTCTGGGTTACAATTGAAACTTCCAACATCTAGGTGGTGGTTAAGGGTTGAGTCTGCATAGTCAGAAATTCCTTCAACTTATCAAGGACATTGGCACATAATTGGACAAATACGCATGACTTTGATATATTGGCACATAATTGAAAAATCATAGGAATGCACACATAAAAATAATTAAGCTAAATAAGGTGAAGAGTATTTTTGTAAACAAACAATATATTCTTAGAAAGATGCAATGCATATTATTTTTAGTACGAGAAACCAAATATCCGCTAAAAAATAGTATCGGGATAACTAATCCCAGGACAACTAATCACAACATAACTAATTTCATCATAACTTATCCCAGCATAACTTGTCTTCAAACCAAACGACCCCGTAGTGTCTTGCTCTGTTATTATTATTGTAATATTTCCTAATTAGTTGCTATACTTTCTTTACTACCATTTTCTTTTCATACCTACTATCTATAATTTGCTACACTCAAACCAAGGGTCTTTTAGAAACAACCTCTTTACCTCTCCAAGATAGTGGTAACGATTCAATGGAGGACCTAGGAATTAGGGGTCGTGGGTGTTCGAGAGGTTCGAACTCGTATATTGATGCCCAAAGCTTAAGGTTATGCTGGAAAATTAAAACACCCAACTATCTTCAGGTTTTATTGGGTATTTTTCTAAGTCTTATACCATTTTTTATTTAACCATACCTAACCCACAAATTTAACGGTTGTCGGAGCACCAAAAAGATGGTCTGTTACAAGCCTTTTGGGAATGATTCTTCTATGATTTCCTATTTTAGTTTTAAACATTTCATTAGCAAATAAATGGTGTACTGTAGTTAGTTGAGTGGCACGTGATTTGCACGCGTTCCGAAAATCATTTAGAGTTGTTAGTGAGTTAGTTCAATAACTAACTTCTAGAAGGTTCCGTCTCTGCTTCATTAACTGAATTGGTTTTCCTTTATATGGATTCATCTTTCCCAATTGTAAACATTCAGTTGTAATCAATAGAAATGCTTTTTTCTCTCTCTCAAAATCTCATTTGTTCTTCTCTGGGCTTAACTGTCAAGGGCAATTCTGAATTTTACCCTTTAGGGAAACCTCAATTCTCTTTCTAACTTGGTGTGGGTTGTATCATTGGTATCAGAGCCAGGTTTCCTCTGACCTGCTGCCATGGGTGATCACAATACTCGCATGCAAGAATTACGAAGAGAAGTCGATGTGTGAAGAATTCCATGGAAGGTGTTATGAACTCTGTCACAGAGATTCAACATGCCATTGACGCGAAGGTCGCGCAAGCTATGGAAGATATCAGGAGGTTGCTTGCAGGGAATTTGAACCCACCAGGAGCTCCTCCTCCTCATGGCAATGTTGGGGGAAATGAGACCCCAGAGGTAGTTGGGGTCCGAGCTGATAATGGAATAGGAAATTGTCAGGGTTATAGTCAGAAATTTCAGATAGATATGCCTAGGGTCGATGGTCAGGGATTGAAGGATTGGCGCTATAGTTGCGAGCAATTCTTCGACGTGTACGAAACCCCGGAAGATCTAAGGGTAAAACGTGTTTCTTGCAAATTGGATGGCAGGGAACTCCAGTGGCATCAATATTTTATGAAGCACAGGTTAACAAAGGAATGGCCAAAATGGGGCGAGTATGTTCGATGCTTGTACGCAAAATTTGGGGCAGAATTGTTCGATGACCCAATGAGAGATTTCAAAGATCTTCGTCAGGTAAACTCTATACAGGATTATGTTGATGTTTTTGATGAACTACTCACTAGGGTAGAACTTTTTAAAGATTATGTGGTTAGTTGCTTTGTGAGAGGATTGAAGCAGGAGATTAGTTGGCTTACCAGTGAAAATGTTAGCTCCGAGGTCTTTGGCCAAGGCTGTCAGCTTGGACAGATTTCGGGACTAGATTTTGGAAGTACAGAAGCAACATTTTACCAGCTCCACTTTTCTTTCTAAAAACAATGTCAGACATACCTCCCCTTATCCCTCTTTTTCATATAGAACCTCTCAAAACACTAAACCAAACACTACTCATTCCAAAATACCACCCACTTTTCCTACTACTTCCAACCCTAAATCAAATCCCAGAAGAGCAAAATTACTGACCCCAGCTGAGATGGAGGAAAAAAGGAACAAGGGATTGTGTTTCAATTGTGATGAGAAATGTTCTTATGGTCATGTTTGTAAAGGAAAAAGACAGTTGTTCTCCATGGAAATCGAAGGAGGTGAAGAAATCACAGAAATAGGGGATGAAATGGTACTAGACTCTGTTGAATTTTTAACAATGACTGGGCATAAGTGGGAAACTGATGAAGAGGGAGCAATCTTTCCACATGTGTCTGTCCATGCTATGAATGGTGTAAGTGATTTTAGGACCATGAGGGTCACTGTGAGTGTCAAGGGAAAGTCCTTACATGTTCTGATAGACACTAGCAGCACCCATAATTTCTTGGATCTGAACACTGCCAAGAGACTGGGGTGTGCACTAACTCCTATCACTCATTTTGTTGTGTCAGTAGCTGATGGAAAAAAGGTGCAAAGTCAATTTATTAGCAAAAAGGTGGATTGGAAAATGCAAAGGGTAGCTTTTAATGCTGATATGTTGGTGTTAACTATTGGAGGGTGTAATATGTGGAAAATACAAGGGGTAACATAATTCTGATATGTTGGTGTTGCCTATTAGGCATCCAATGGTTAATCACTTTGGTGATATTATGTGGAGTTTTAGAAAGCTCAAGATGGAATTTACTGTTGCTGGCCACAAGGTGTCATTGAGGGGAATCCAACCGGCTACTATGAAGATGATACAATAGAACAGCATAGACAAATTACTAACAAAGCCAGCTGAACTTTGCATGATATCTGTAGGAGTATTTAAGAAGCATAATCTGGATAGAACCAGTGGTAGTTTGTTGTCCATGAAGCCTACTACTGATGAGTGTAATCACCAAGAGGATTTGCCCCCTCTTTCAGATCAATACAAGGATCTTTTTGAAGTACCAAAGGGGATACCTCCAGCAAGAGAACAAGACCACAAGATTACATTGCAAGAAGGGACTTCTCCTATCAATATCAGACCATACAGGTATCCTACAATACAGAAAGATAAAATCAAACAAATAGTTGATGAGATGCTTGATTCGGGAGTGATTAGGCACAGTACTAGCCCTTTTTATTCACCAATTATCATGGTAAAGAAAAAGGATGGGTCATGGAGGATGTGTGTGGATTATAGAAAATTGAATAACCACACTATAAAGGATAAATTTCCAATCCCTGTGATTGAGGAGTTGCTAGATGAATTTCATGGAGCTAAGTATTTTTCTAAGCTGGATCTTAGATCAGGGTACCACCAAATCAAAATGCATGATCCTGATGTCACCAAAACAGCTTTCAGAACTCATCATGGCAACTTTGAATTCTTGGTCATGCCTTTTGGCCTCATTAATGCCCCCTCCACTTTCCAAAGCCTCATGAATAGGATTTTCCACTCCTATTTTAGAAAATTTATACTAGTATTCTTCGATGACATACTCATTTATAGCTCCAGCTGGTTGGATCATCTAGCACACCTAGAAGTAGCCTTCAAGGTGTTGAGAGCTCATGCTTTGTATGTGAAGAAAAGAAAGTGTGCTTTTGGAGTAAGCAAATTGATTACCTAGGTCATGTTATCTCTGAAGATGGAGTAGCTATGGATGGACATAAGGCGGATTCAGTGGTTAACTGGCCTCAACCTACTACACTAAAGGGGTTGAGAGGGTTTTTAGGCTTGGCTGGCTAATACAAAAGATTTATTCAAGGTTTTGGTACCATAGCTAGGCCCTTAAATGATCTCCTAAAGAAAGGAAACTCCCATTGGTCTGAAGCAGCATCACATGCCTTTGAACAACTTAAGCATGCCATCACTTCAGCTTCAGTTTTGTCCCTTCCTAACTTCTCAGCTGAGTTTGTTGTTGAAACTGATGCCTCTGGTAGTGGAATTGGAGCTGTGCTGACTCAATTCAACAGGCCAATAGTCTTCTTTAGTCAAGGTATATCTGAAAAGAATCAAGCTCTCTCAGTATATGAGAAAGAGCTCCTAGCTGTTGTTACTGCAGAGCAAAAGTGGAGGCCCTACTTGTTAGGAAGGAAGTTCATAATCAAAACGGATCATCAAAGCCTCAAATACTTGTTAGAGCAGAGAATATCTACACCAAGTCAACAGAAATGGCTGATTAAATTCCTTGGTTATGACTATACTATCTCCTATAAAAAGGGAAAAGATAACATTGTAGCAGATGCATTATCCAGAATGGAAGGTTCCATTCAACTTAACAGCATTTCAGGGGGGCAGTCAGCATTACTAGATGCTGTGAAGGATTCATGGAACTTAGATCCTCACTTGAAGCAACTAGTCACTACCATTCAAACTACAGGTCCACCTAAACACTACTACCAGTTCCACAGTGGTATCTTGAGCAGAAAAGGAAAGATGATGGTGGGAGTTGTACCAGAGGTTAGAAAGGATCTCATTTCTTTTTATCATGATAGTCCTAATGGTGCACACTCTGTCATCACGGCTATAGTACACAGGCTGAGGCAAGAATTTTATTGGAAAAAGATGAAAGAGGATGTTTATACTTATGTGAGACACTGTGATATTTGTCAAAGATGTAAGAATGACAATGTGGCTTACCCTGGGCTGTTGCAGCCTCTTCCCATCCCTGAAAGAGTATGGCAGGATGTATCAATGGACTTCATAGAGGGCCTACCTAAAGCAACGGGTAAGGAAGTTATTTTTGTGGTTGTTAACAGATTGATCAAGGTTGCTCATTTCATGGCCCGTAAACATCCATATGCAGCCCTTGATGTTGCTCAGTTATTCATGTCTGAAGTGTTTAAGTTGCATGGGATGCCTAAAACAATTGTGTCTAATAGGGATGTAGTTTTCACTAGCAATTTTTGGAAGGAACTTCTCAAATTGCAGAAGGTGTCTTTATTAACCTCCACAGCCTACCATCCTCAAACTGATGGTCAGATTGAAGTGGTTAACAGGTGCTTGGAATGTTACTTAAGGTGTATGACCTTTGAGAAACCGAAGGAATGACCTTAGTGGTTACCTTTAGCTGAGTGGTGGTACAATACCACTTTTCACTCAGCTATTAACATAACCCCTTATGAAGTTGTGTAAGGGTAGAAGCCTCCCCCCCCCTTCTACCTTATATGGCATTTGACTCTCAGTTGGATTTGGTGGATAGAAGCTTTCAAGCTAGAGAAGCTACCTTGAGGAGCTTGAAATTTCAGTTGCAAAGAGCTCAAGATAGAATGAAGTATCAGGCAGACAGGAGAAGGAGAAGGATTGACAGGTCATTTTCAGTAGGTGATTGGGTTTACATCAAACTTCAACCATTCAAGCAATTGTCTCTCGATCACATGCCTTCCAAAAGCATTCTGCAAAGTTTTTGGGCCCTTTTCAGATCACTGCCAGATTTGGTGTTGTTGCTTACGCCTTAGCTTTGCCTCCTGATTCCAAAATTCACCCAATTTTTCATGTCTCACAGCTGAAACAAAAGTTGGGACCACATACTGCTTCACCTACTCTGCCAGTGGTGCATTCAGATGCTGGACGTGTCTTACTGACCCCCGAGTACATCCTCGACAAGCGTTTGGTCAAGAAGCATGGTCGACCTGTCACTCAATTGCTTATCAAATGGTTTAATGCAGCTGAGGAAGATAGCACTTGGGGGGATTATTTCTCTTTTTGTCAGCAATTTCCACATTTCAACCCTTGAGAACGAGGGTTGTCTGATGGGGGAGGCATTGTTACAAGCCTTTTGGGAATGATTCTTCTATGATTTCCTATTTTAGTTTTAAACATTTCATTAGCAGATAAATGGTGTACTGTAGTTAGTTAAGTGGCATGTGACTTGCACGAGTTCCGGAAATCAGTTAGAGTTGTTAGTGAGTTATTTAACTTCTAGAAGGTTCCGTCTCTACTTCATTAACTGAATTGGTTTTCCTTTATATGGATTCATCTTTCCCAATTGTAAACATTCAGTTGTAATCAATAGAAATCCTTTTCTCTCTCTCTCAAAATCTCACTTGTTCTTCTCCGGGCTTAACTGTCAAAGGCAATTCTGCATTTTGCCCTTTAGGGAAACCTCAATTCTCTTTCTAATTTGGTGTGGATTGTATCATGGTCATAGGTTCGCCCCTCGGTAAGGTCCGTATATACTCTACCCTCTCCAGACACCACTTACGGGATTTCACTAGGTATGTTGTTGTTGGGTGACAGTAAGGATCTCATCAAGTACACAGATAACAAAAAATAGCATTTCTTCCACAACTTTCACACAGACATTTTATCAAACAGTTGGGCGTCAATAACCAAAAAACACAAAACTAAAAGCTCGTACCTCGGAGGAGCAGCAATTTGCTTACAGCAGAAATCCTGCAGGATAAAAACTAAATCGCTTTATCGTAACAATAATAAGATTTTCAACGTTCTTCAGCTTGTGACTTTTGAAAATTACTCAACAAATTCCCAAGTTTTAATAGGAAAAAATAAAAAAAAAAGTAACAATGAATTATACTTTAGACACTAGGTTAGTTAAATGACATTTTAGACCATACTTTAATCCAAAATTCATTTTTATACTTTATATCCTTTTGGTTCATTGAGGTCTTTAAATTCGACGCAAAATGAAATAGAACATGAAAGCGTAGGCTATCAAGTAGTGGAAGAAGTTAGGGTTCTGATCGTGCGTATATTGAAGAATGAGTCGGCGACTCATAGGCAGTGATTTGGTAGAGAGAATCTATAAAAGCATTGCGGCACAACAATTGAATGCACCAATTTTCTTTTAGTTCGCAAATAGTACTGCAAACTCTCCCTTTTGGTTTGTCCCAAATTTTGAGTGCTCTCATGATTTATTTGCTTAAAAAAATGTGCCTTTCAGCTCCAAACTCAACTCTTCAAGGGATGGCTCCAATCTAAGCCATAATTGAATGCGGTACTTGCTTGATGAATTTGATTAAGAAATAAAGTTACATATATGTTATCAACTAATAGCTTTTGACATAATAAAAAACCTATAATCGTAACAAGTGATAACAGTGTTAATGATTAACCATGACCCTATAATAGTAGCTTAAAGATAAGGGTGGCCTAACAGTTGGTACCACACAACTATTAGTAGTACTTGGTATAGTAGAGGTAGCGGGAGCATGTGTTGCAAAATTTGATCCCATTAACATCTCCTGGTCATTTGTGGTTGCTTCTCCAGTTGCCTGTGCAGTAAAGTTCCCGCGATGCGTAGGATTCAGGGAAGGGCCCCACCACAAGAGTATATTGTCGAAGCTATTTGTCTTGTGTGCATCCTTCCCACTTGGTCGTCCAACAAAACATCTAGTAAAATTGAGGAGGAGGATTCCAAAATGTTGTATTTTCACTACCCAAATTTGTAGCTGAAACCATACATGCTAATCTATCTGCTAAGATATCTTGCTCCTTGTAGATATGATGCAGTGGTGGATCACCCAAAAGCCAGATGAGGTACCTGCAGTTGTTAAGAACAGATGAATGAAGATCATTAGGAGCATATATCAATGGTAATTATCTCCTTGGCATCGATATTGATTTGAAAAGGTGTAAACCCATGCTGCAGAGCCAGCTGTTGAGCCTGAACCAAAGCATGAATATCCAAATAGTGATAGCAGTTGAGTGTGTTTCTGGATACAACACCCCCACCAATCCATATTCAGAAAACCATCCATGATAAGCATGTAGGATGACATACAATGGGGTAGTTCTTTTATTTTTGCAAGGGAGGCGTAAGATGCCAGTAACCCGTAACATTTTGAAGAATTACATTCTGATTTAAAAGTGAAAGTGGGCACTTGAAAGCTATATCTAATGCGACTCTTCCATGTGAGTCACGAGGTAAGGGATAAAATGGGTAAAACAGGGATGTCAGAAGAGTATTATTGGTAGACTATTGTTCTTGTGTTCTCCCTTCAAGTGAATGAAACAATATTTCAAGTTACGTTTCCCCCTTCTCTAACAAAAAACAGCTTGTAAATATTAGCAGGTACGGAGCCTACTAGATGCATCATAGATAATATGTTATTCCAGAAAAAGAATTCTCGGATTTCCAGTTGCGTTCACATAGCTTGAATATGGTAAATAAAAGAAACGAATCTTAGTAAAGAGAAAACACAAGGAGATTCAAAATTAGATGCATGATACTCTTAACGCATCTGCAGATTCAGGATTTAAATTTGATCAGTTCAACCTTTAAAGTTGTTAGACTGAACCCATTTTCTAGTTGAAATTATGCATTCAGAATTTAATATTTATTGAAATCTTAGTGGATTTTTACACATCTAATTTCTGTAGAGAGACTATTGTGTCCAATTAATTCATTAAATATAGGCTGCACCTGCCTCTGCTCGAATGTACATTAGAAACTATCTCATCACTACACATACCTGCTGATATGGTCATAAACTCTTCTAATTCCACCTCTTCATCATGACCACTGTCACCATAATGCACTTAGCAAAGATTTTTGCTTCCATATGCTTCTAAACTGCCGAAAGGATGGCATCCATTGTTGCAATACAGGCACATCCTGAGGACATAAAGAGACATTTGTACTTTTTATTATCATCAAACACACATAAATTTCTAAGTAGACTTGAAGAGCAAACAAGAAAAAAGGAACTTATAGTATCTACCTTGAGACCGAGATAAGCGAGGAAGCCTTTAGGATCCATCAGATACTAGACGTCAGGTATGAAGAACCCATGATTCTAGTGCATGTGGACCAAAAATATTACCACACCCATGTCAGAACCTTCCAGAACGAATAACTTTTGGAGATCCGATATACACCCAGCGATATTTTTGAAGGACCTGAGAAACATAATCTCAAAACTTGTGTGTTTCTAAGCGGACAAACTGCCCATGGGGTACACATAAATACTATTCTTCACATTTCCTTGAGTTTCTTCTTTGACCTCCCCTGCATAGCAAAACTTCCTTCTTGATCTGTGTGGTGGAGTCCATTGTACTCCATGTTAGTTAAGAAACATGCAGCATATCTGCTATGATCTGTTGCGGTGCAAAAGATGATCACAGTTTT
>NC_061111.1:243041740-243046546 GCF_002878395.1 Capsicum annuum | reverse complement strand
GACTATCTGCACATGGCGGCAATAAAATGCAAATGATCGAGGAATATTTATCCGAGGTCAGGGATAAATTGCTGCAAACTGTGAAGCAAACTGTGGAGCAAAATTCATATTGAAGTCTAGTGAAGCTGTGTGTGGCCTTGTGCGATTCACTAGTGTTGTTGTTGACATCTTGTTGGTTTTGTTGTTGCTTGTTTCTTGTATTGTGGACTTGCCCTCATATCATTTGGTATGCAAATTTGGTGACTTAGTTTTTTGAAAATGGTTAAGTGTAGGAACTTTAAAGGTGATTTTTTGTTTAGAATGTTACTTGGTTGGTGACTTTGTTAGTTGAAAATAGTTAAGTGTAGGGAATTTAAAGGTGATTTTTTGTTTAGAATGTAGTTTAGTTGGTGACTTTGTTATTTGAAAGTGTTTAAGTGTAGGAACTTCAAAGATGATTTTTTTATTTAGAATGTGACTTGGTTGGTGACTTTGTTAGTTAAAAATGGTTTAGTGTAGGAAATTTAAAGATGATTTTTTTGTTTAGAATGTGACTTGGTTGGTGACTTAGTTACTTGAAAATGGTTAAGTGTAGGGAATTTAAAGATGATTTTTTGTTTAGAATGTGACTTGGTTGGTGACTTAGTTGTTTGAAAATGGTTAAGTGTAGGGAATTTAAAGATGATTTTTTTGTTTAGAATGTGACTTGGTTGGTGGCTTTGTTAGTTGAAAATGATTTAGTGTAGGGAATTTAAAGATGATTTTTTTGTTTAGAATGTGACTTGGTTGGTGACTTAGTTACTTGAAAATGGTTAAGTGTAGAGAATTTAAAAATGATTTTTTGTTTAGAATGTGACTTGGTTGGTGACTTAGCTGGTTGAAAATTATTAAGTGTAGGGAATTTAAAGATGATTTTTTTGTTTAGAATGTGACTTGGTTGGTGACTTTGTTAGTTGAAAATGGTTTAGTGTAGGGAATTTAAAGATGATTTTTTTGTTTAGAATGTGACTTGGTGGGTGACTTAGTTACTTGAAAATGGTTAAGTTTAGGAAATTTAAAGATGATTTTTTTTGTTTAGAATGTGACTTGGTTGGTGACTTAGTTGGTTAAAAATGGTTAAGTGTAGGGACTTTAAAGGGAATTTTTTCGTTTAAAATGTGACTTGATTGGTGACTTAGTTACTTGAAAATGGTTAAGTATAGGGACTTTAAAGGTGATTTTTTGTTTAGAATGTTACATGGTTGGTGACTTTGTTCGTTGAAAATGGTCAAGTGTAGGAAATTTAAAGGTGAATTTTTGTTTAGAATGTGATTTGATTGGTGACTTTGTTAGTTGAAAATGGTTAAGTGTAGGAAATTTAAAGATGATTTTTTTTGTTTAGAATGTGACTTGTTGGTGATTTTGTTAGTTGACAATGGTTAAGTGTAGGGAATGTAAAGGTGATTTTTTGTTTAGAATGTAACTTGGTTGGTGACTTTGTTAGTTGAAAATGGTAAAGTGTAAGAACTTTAAAGATGATTTTTTTGTTTATAATGTGACTTGGTTGATGACTTTATTACTTGAAAATGGTTTAGTGTAGGAAATTTAAAGATGATTTTTTGGTTTAGAATGTGACTTGGTTGGTGACTTAGTTGGTTGAAAATAGTTAAGTGTAGGGACTTGAAAGGAGATTTTTTTGTTTTGAATGTGAATTGGTTGGTGACTTAGTTGGTTGAAAATGGTTAAGTGTAGGAACTTTAAAGGGAATTTTTTTTGTTTTGAATACGGTTTGGTTTGTGACTTAGTTGGTTGAAAATATTTAAGTGTAGGGACTTTAAAGGGAGTTTTTTTTTTTGAATGCGGTTTGGTTGGTTACTTAGTTGGTTGAAAATGGTTAAGTGTAGAGACTTTATAGGGGATTTTTTATTTTGAATGTGGCTATGTTTGGTAATAATTAAATTTTTGTGACTTGATCTAATTAGTTGAATCTGATTGATTGCGTAGATGGAACCTGATTATAGCTAGATATATCAACGGAACAATGATAATAGAATGGGTATTAGGGAGGAATTTGTTGAAGGTGTCAAAAGATTTGTTGAACATGCTAAGACACTTGATGTTTGGATACGTTTTTGGGCTATTTGTTGTCCTTGTGTTAGATGTGATGGTATAAATCTTGTAAGTGAAGAAGATGTAAAGGAACATCTTTATAGAAAGGGGTTTCACGGGGATTTTTTAAGAATGCGCGGTATTCATGGTGATGTTGCGCAAAATAACTTTGTTGTTGGACAAAGTAGTAGGTCTGCATGGCATAATGAATATCAAGTTACTAGGATGACAGAAATGGTGCACGATGCTTTTGGGATGCAACACGGGGTCGACTTTAGGGAAAATATAGAAGATGTTCCTAATAGCGAAGCAGGCAATTTCTATGAAGAATTGGATGTTGCTGGTCATCCTTTGTTTGACGGGTGTTCGCACTCTCATTTGTCTGTTGTTGTTAGATTATTAAGTATTAAATCTGACTAGAATATTACTGAAGGAGGAATGGATTCAATGATAGACCTTATTAAAGAGTTAGTTAACCCTGACGTGGAGGTTCCTGATTCTTTCTATAAGGCAAAAAAATTGGTATCAAAGTTAGGTCTCTTCTCGATTAGAATTGATTGTTGTGAAAATGGTTGCATGTTATACTTTAAGGAAGATGCTAACCTAGAGTTCTGTAATTTTTGTCAGCACTCTCGATATAACTGTGGTTCTAATGGAAATCAAATTGTTATTAAGGTGATGCATTATTTACCTCTAATACCAAGGTTGAACAGGTTGTATGCTTCAAATAGCTCAGCTCCTCATAAGATATGGAACAAGGAAAATAGAAGGTCCACTAGTGTTATGTGTCATATATCTAATGGAGAGGCTTGGAAGCATTTCGATGCAACTTATCCAGATTTTGCAGCTGAGCCACGAAACATTCGATTGGGATTATGCGCGGGTGGGTTCTCTCCTTTTTCAGTTGGTGCTGCCATATTCATGTTGGCCTGTATTTATCACTCCTTATAATCTTCCTCCTGAAATATTGATGACTAGTCTCTATATATTTCTGAATTGTGTTATTCCTGGCCTGCATAATCCAAAAAGCAAAATAGATGTCTACTTGCAACCTTTGATCGATGAACTTTAAATTTTATGGCATGAGGGTGTTAAAACTTGGGACATCTCTCTTAAACAAAATTTCAATCTGCGTGCATATCTAATATGGACTGTTAATGATTTTCCTGCTTATGGAATGTTTTCTGGGTGGATGACAGTTGGAAAGCTGGCTTATCCATACTGCATGGAAAAAACAAAATCTTTCACATTGAGACATGGCAGGAAAAATTCATGGTTTGATTATCATCATTGTTTCTTGTCACCTGATCATGAATTTAGGAGACTCAAGAATGCATTCAGAAGGAATAGAAGGGAATATGATGGTCCACCTCCAAGGATGTCTGGTTATGACATCGGGGAGATAATTCAGGATTTGCCTAAAACCAGCAAGGAACGATTGTACAGGCTTGATGGATATGGTGCTTTGCATAACTGGATTAAGCAAAGTATATTTTGAGAGTTAGAATATTGGCCAGATAACTTACTTACACATAATGTTGATGTCATGCATACTGAGAAGAACTATTTTGACAACTTGTTCAACACAGTTATGGATGTCACCGGCAAAACAAAGGATAATCCTAAGGACAGAATTAACTTACCAGAATATTACAAACGCAGTGAATTACACTTACAGGAGGGGCACAATGGTAATGTTCTTAAACCAAAGGCTAGTTTTACGTTCAAGTTGGACCAAAAGCTTCAAATATGTGAGTGGGTCCAAAGTTTGAAGATGTCTGATGGATATGCCTCAAATTTGGAAAAGAGGGTTGATATGGCACAAGGAATCTTGCATGGAATGAAAAGCCATGATTGCCATGTTTTCATGGAACAATTACTTCCAATTGTTTTTATTGGTTTACCTGAAAACATATGAAAAACAATAGCAGAGATCAGTTTATTCTTCAAAGACTTATGTGTCACCACATTAAAAGAAGAAAATCTAGTGCGAATGGAAAGTAATATTGTTGTTATCACCAATAAGCTGAAGAAGATTTTTTTTCCAGTGTTATTCGATGTGATGGAACATCTTCCCATTCACCTTGTGGACGAAGCTCGACTAGGTGGTCTAGTCCAAACAAGGTGGATGTATCCATTCGAATGGTAATCAATTGCAACATATTTAAATTCATACATATCTTTTTTTAATATAGTAAACATCTAACCTTATGATTGTGCAGAGCAATTGAAAAATTGAAAAGGGACCCCAAAACAAACATAGGGTGGAAGGCTCTAGAGTTGAGGCATATCTTGCAAGAGAAACTTCTCAATTTTGTTCATACTACTTTCGTGATGAAGTTGCTTGTTCAAGAAACCGACCGAATCGTCATCAAGATGATGTGAATTTGTAATCGATATAAATTTTCAATCAATTTGGTTGTAGGGCCAAAAAGATCATACCTCGCCGTCTCACTCCCACGTAGTACAAATAAACAATTTTCTATGTCTTGCTGAATTGCCCGAAAGTTGAGCCCTTTATGAAGTAAGGAGATTAAAATTTTAACATATCTTATTTGTTTACTCATTCCCTTAAAGAAACTAATTGTGTTTCACATTTTGCATCTTCAGTTTATTTAAGACTCAATTCCACGAAAATCAAGTGTATGAATTTTTTGTAACATGGTTTAAAAATGAGGTTCATAATTTTATTAATATTTCTACAAAATTTAAAAATTTACATATTCCTCAATTAACATG
>NC_061111.1:243030954-243038740 GCF_002878395.1 Capsicum annuum | reverse complement strand
AAATGAAAAAACAAAAATCAAATCCAGGATGGAGGTGATTATTGCTATGGTGATTATTCAATTGCAATTGCAAGAATAAGCTAATACAAAAATCACCAACAGATAAGGAAACAACCAGTTGGCCGAAGGTTATATGAGGAAAAAGAGAGGCAGTGTCCGTAATACCCCGCCAGATCCTAGACAAGTTTTCAGCTATACATCACACGTTTAGAAGCCCCAAAAGCATTTATTTCACACTAAGTACAAGAGACTTGGCCATTTTAAGACCCTAAGGTTTTGAACATTTTATTTTTGACCTTCCCGAGTTCGAAACGTTGATTTATGAGTTGAAATATGATTGGGGATGTTTAAGGGTCATCCGGAAGAGTTTCGGAATTTTCGAAAAGGGTTCGGGGTGTTTTTGGACCCCGGAGGCAGAATGCCTCCGCGATTTGGGCGTGTCACGGAGGCTAGACCTTCGCAATACATAGCGTGTCACGGAGGTTAGTCTCCGCGATACACGCCGTGTCATGGAAGCTAGTCTCCGCGATAACCTCCTTGTCACGGAGGCTGTGTTTTTCCTGCAATTTTATTTAAAGTTCAAGGGGGCATTTAGGTCTTTCCCCCTCTCCCTAATCGTCCAAATCACGATTTAAAATTCAAGCGGCGCATTATTTGCCCCATTCCTCATCAGTTAACAACGTAGAAATCATCCCCATCCCCAAGAACACAAAAATCAAACCTTTTCTCAAGAATTCAACCATTCAAGGTCCCAATTCCAGGTCTTCTTCAAGAATTCAAGCAACTCGGGTATGTGGCGCATTCATCAATGGGTTCCTTCCACCTAAGTTACTCGGACTCAGGTGCGGATATTCGAGACGGGTGCGAATCTAAGAGTCGGATTTGTCAAAATATAAATTTTAAGATTCGGAGGTGCGAATCCGAGTGTGGATACGGGTTCGGGGTTCGGGAATTCGGCTAAAAAAAATTAAATATTATAAATATAGAGTTATAAAGATATTCTAAAAATACTTTATTAAACAAACACAAGAAAACATCCCAACTTAAGACATCAATTCAAAAATAATAGAACAAAAAAAAATGTCCATTATCAAGTTACTTAAGTTAACTACTCTTCCGCATCTTCTTCAAATTCTTCCAAATCTTCAAATTCTTCGTCAAAAACTACTCCTTCCAATTGACGTTCATCTATTGATAGCTCGGTTAAATTATTAATTGTATCCTCAACTTCAAATTGATCTCCACCTAAATAAGTTAAAAAGAATGTACACATTAAAAGGTTTTTATACAAAGAAAAAATTATCATTCAAAATAAATAATTGAGAAAGTAATAAAGAAAATGTAGACATACCTACATCCCAATACTTGCTTGGCCCATTTATATATTTCTTTTTCTTACGAGATAGCAATCGTAGATTATACTGTACAAACACTAAATCTTCGGCTCTTGAAGTTGCTAACTTATTTCTCTTGATGTTGTGAATCATAGAATATGTGCTCCGATTTCTTTCACAACAGGAGGAAGAAGCCAATTGAGTAAGCAACTTGTAAGCTAACCGTTACAAAAGTGGAGTCGAGACACCATGATTTCCCCACCAAGAAAGGGGATCTTCATACTCCATAGCATCAATCACATGAGGCTCACCAAAATAACCACTCATGCTACAAAATTTTCCATACTCCAATGAAACTTGTTTCATTTGATTAGAATCAAAGTAACTTTGAAAGCACTTTATTCTATTCGATGCAATTTCTAAATCTTCATTAGGAGCTACCCGTAGAATTCCATTCTCTCCTTGAAGCCATGATTGATGATAGTATTTGGGAATATTTGGGAACCAAAGAATGTGCCATACAATGTAAAGGGGTGTTGCTTTTGTTCCACCTAGCCACTAGAACACAATGAATGGAATAAAAAAAAATTGATTGGCCAAAAATGAGATCTTCCCTCTCATGCTCAAAGATTATTTTTTTAACCTTCTCAATCATTAAGTCCCACATATCATAAATGAGATGTAATTTTAGACCATCTAGATTGGCATCTCTAAGCATATCTACAATAGGTTCCATAAACTTACAAAAATAGTCAATATTATCCCACTTTTCATCATTCATTATAAAGGATTTTATTTCACGAGTTTTGACTTCAATTCCCTTATCCCCTTATAATTCTTCCATTCATCGATCTTCTCTAAAGAAGATTTCACTTTGCAAATACGAGTCGTCATAATAACATATGAAGCAAATCTTGTTTCACCAACTTTAAATAAACATAAATCTGAATGTTTTTGAAAAATCGCATGTGTCATGTCATGATTCACAACAAAATTTTTCAAATTACTCACTTCACTAAATAACTCTGAGATCCATTGGCAATTAGCAAAGTGAGATGATTTATCAAATGGTTGGCACATACTTTTCAAAGCTAGATTCAAACAATGAACAACACAACGAGTCCAAAATATATGAGGATATTTTTCCTCCACCATAGTACCGGCAAGTTTCATATTACTTGCGTTATTTGTAATAACTTGAACAACATTATTTGGACCTACTTTCTCTATTGCTTCAATAAACAAATTAGCAATATATTCTCCACCCTTCGTGCACTCACTAGAATTTATTGAATTTAAAAACATTGGACCCCAACTAAATGATGCTAATATATTGATCAAAGGTCGTCTTTTAGTGTCAGACCAGTCGTCCGAACAAATCGACAACCCTTTCTTTTTCCATATATCTTTAATTGGTTGCAACTTCCTATTAATGTGAGTCTTTTCTTGATCTAAAAGAGTTGTTCTCGACCTATTATATGATGGGGGGCTAAGTTGCTCGGACTCGGGTGCGGGTATTCGAGACGGGTGCAGATCCGAGAGTCGGATTCGTCAAAATATAAATTTTAAGATTCGGGGGTGTGAATCAGAGTGTGGATACGGCTGCGGGGATTCGGCTAAAAAACATTAAATACTACGAATAGTATTTGTATTAGAAACTTTTTTCAAAATTATAATTCACGCTTATTTACCAAAATATTAAAAATAAGTATAATTAAAAATTTAAACTAATGTTGTCAAAGTAAGTATACTAAATAAGTATACATATTTTACTTTTTTATTAGAAATAATACTAGTATCTGTTGTTAATATAAATATTAAATATTAATATTATGTTATTAACAACACAAACAAATAAAACCCTGTCAAAGTAAGTATAATGAATAAGTATACACATGTTTTACTCTTAATTAAAAATAATATTTGTTGTTAATATAAATAATAAATAAATATTATTAATATATGTTATTAACAACACATAAATAAAACACGTCACCTTGACCCCCCCAAAAAAATTAAAAACCATCACTGTGTCCAACGCTGCCGTCACTGAGGTGAGAGAAACGGATGACTGAAGACGACTGAGGAGGTACGACGACTGCGACTGCGACAATGATTTCCGTCGACGGCGACAGCACATCGACAACACCGTCTCTGTTTCGATGGTCGTTGGTCGGGATTTTTTAGGTAAGTCGCCGGTTAATTATTTGATGTTTCCCCTCAAATTTATTCTTTAGTTTGGTCAACGGCTCCGAAATCATTTGACCGAATCAGAGATGGTGGAAGCACCCGTCCTCGCCTCAGTCTCGTGTTGAGACGGGTTCAGCGGCAAAACAGCCGAGTCCGAGCAACATAGGATGGGAGAATAAAATCGGGGATGGAATTTTCAGCTAAAAACTTCGAATATTTTTTAAAGCATGGAGAGTTGGCAAGATTGAACGATAAACCTAATGCGTAGAACATTCTAGCCGCTAATTTGTCGGCAGTATTCCTCCTATGGATGCCAAAAGATTTTCCTATAGCTCCTCTTTCTGAACTTTCTTTTTTTATGTTGGAATAAATCAGTGCCCTTCGGAAGAGATACATAATCAGTTTTTTTTCTTGTATCAACTTGAACTGAAGATTTTTTCTTTTCAGCTTGTTCGTGCTCCATCTTCAAAATTCTCAATTTATCACCTTGAACTTCACTACATATTTGAACTCTTTGACCCAATATTCTTAACAGATGTGCTTTAACTCTATTATATGATCCAGTAACTTGTTTATTACAATAGTTACATGACCATGTTCTATTTCCACCACTATTGGGAGCAGCTGAAATCACTTTAACATGATTCCATAGTGATTTGTCATCAAAATCTACTCCTATACTTTTTGTTGGTCTCATAGGACCTTTTCCCTTTTGACTACCCGATGCGGATGATGCCATATTATTTGATAAAGAATAATCAAATTTTTAAGTTAAAATTTCTTTTAACAGACGTTCTGTTTATAATGTTATGGATGAAGATACTTTTTGACTTTTCCCAATTTAAATCAATTTAATGTTTCCTTGACACATAGGGATTAGGATTTATATATTTTAGTTAATTTACTATTTTTAGTTATTTTTGTCTTTTGATTTTACTTTTCAATTAGGAATAGTATTTGTATTTAAAACTTTATCCAAAATTATCTCACATTTATTTACTAAAAATAAATATAATTAAGAACTTAAATTAATGTTGTCAAAGTAATATACACTAACCGACATGAATCATCTTTGTTGAGGGACCGACACAGTGCTGGACTGCTAGCAATAGATTAATTAATTATTAATAGTAAAGTAACTAATTATTAATTAAAAGTAGTAAAAAAAAAAAACCCAGTACGACAAAGATTTTAAAACAGTCACTTTGACTTGAAAAAAAAAAAACTGTCACTGTGTAAACGCCAACTGCGCCGATTTCTGGTACGACGATAATTTCCGTACCCTGAGGTGGTACGACGACTGCACCGATGATTTCCGACGACGTTGACGATGATTTCCAACAACGGCACATCGACAACGCCGTCTCTATTCCGGTGGTCGTTGGTCGGGATTTTTTCACGTAAGTTGCCGATTAATTATTCAATTTTTCCACTCAAATTTCTTCCTTAGTTTGGTCGATGTCTCCGAAATTGGTTGACCGAATCGGAGACGGCGGAAGCACCCGTCCCTGCCTCAGTCTCGTGTCGAGACGGGTTCGGCGGCAAAACAGCCAAGTCCGAGCAACTTAGCCTTCCACCCATTGAGTCCCAAGAACCCTTTGAATTTCATGTATAAACACCTTTTTCCCTCTTTTTATAAAATTCCAATGTTAAGTACGAATTTACTCGATGTTCTCATAGTAGCTTTGAATTCAAGCAATGCCAATATGTTTCCTCATGTGTATTTCATTGTTATCTGCTTTAAATTTCAATCACCCATATCATGTTCAGTTGATACCATGTTAACTTACCAATTCATGAATAAAACCATGTGAGCATGTTGTCCTTACAAGTTCAACACATTCCCATACCCATACTCATAGATTCCATCAGTTAAGGATATATTCTATGTTTTGGATCTCTGAATTATGAATTCCCTTATAGTGTTCTTAATTGATGTCATTGTATTCAAAGTATTATTCAATGCTAGAGGGTTATGAACACCTGATACCTATATGTTTATACATGTTTTTATTTTCAAGTAACAAGTCAGTCAAATCATGATTTTATTTTCATATTCAAAGTATCATGTTCATGCTGAGCACTTAACAGTACCACATCATGTTAAACGAATAATAATACCAATGTCATTCAGTTGGGAGTAACACTTAGCACCGAGTGAACGCAGGGATAGAGGCTCCCCCGTCAGTTAGGCATGAGTCGTTAATAGCAGTCCCTTAGTTCCAGACCTATGGCGCCACCGTAGATTATGAGGGGCCCCCTGTCAGTAGAGGCATAACACCCTCGTCCTTCGGGACATCAACCTTGTGAATCCACATCGTCAGTCATGTGTTGGTACCCCTGGCAAGGTACCATCACCCTTCCAACAGGGGTTACAGGTTGGACCCGGATAACTCAGATTGGGGCATGTCAGTTGTAGTTAGCTCCCACAATCTCAGTTCAGTATTCAGACCATATCAGCTCAAGTTTGTGTGACCAAGTGTTAAGTTTATTAGTTATTCATTTTACAGATTATCTTAGTTCATGTTTTACTTGGTTTTGCATTCTTCCTACATGTCCATGCATTTATGCCCAGTACTTAAATGTATCTTAGTTGTCTCTATCTCACATACCAGTACATTCCATGTACTGACTGCATACTCTCTTTTGCGCTATATGATTTCACACTATAGGTTCGGATGCTCAATTCCCCGATCGCCCTTAGTCAGTCCAGTGCCACTCAGCAGCAGTTGTGGTGAGTCCTCATCCATCGAGGACAAGTTATTTGCAGTTATTTTCAATACTTTCTTTATTTCAGTCGGTCGAAGTTAGTTGGGGATTTGTCCCATCAACTCCTCATGTCTTAGAGGCTTTCATATGTTCAGATATTCAAACTTGTTTTCAATTTTTATCAGTAGTTCAAACACGTTGGTATTTGTTTCAGTATTACAACTTAACATAAGTTTATCAGTTTAACTTCCGCACATGATGTTTTATTATTACTTTATTCAGTGCTCACAACAGGTACCAGTTCATGGGTTAGCTTGGGGTCACTTGTGGCCTTAAGCACCGTGTTACAACTAGGGGGTAGCCTCGGGTCGTGACAGTGTCCCATTACAATGAGAATAAAACATGAAAAGATAGTTTAATTGAGAATATGCGACATAATTACCAGATGCTAAAACTTTCCATTGAAAAGAAGCAACAAACACAGGTAGTGAAATCAAACGAAATCAAATGAGAGGACTTTATCACATAAAGAAACAATTTTCTCTCTCCTTTTCTTAGAAATCACATTAATCGGTTAATCGGAGATCCGAACACTCGATCAACGAAACCTTTATTAATCAGTTAGTTGAAGACAGTACCATGCATGATAAAACTTTGAATCGTTAATCTGTCAGTTAATTATGAACATTAAGTTAACATCTAACAGGGAAATGGAAGAGAATTAGCCAAACCACGTCTAATTCAACAAATGAATAATGCAAGTGGAGCTCCATGACATGTGCCCAAATTTCTTTTATGACTACACAAAGTCAGACAAGGAAATCAAAGAAGTCTCTGAATAAGTAAACAATGCACATTGTGACAGACAGGGATAACCTCCCTCAATTATCAATTATCGGTCATTCTTATATTATTTCCTCCTCAGCCATTTTTTGGCCCACTTCATATAGTTTATTTTGATTAAATACTATATTATTTAAAGTTTACTTGCAATTTTGCAGCCTTAAAAAGTGTCAAATTGCGTAGGTTAAAAATATAAATTACGGCAATTTGCCGTCAGAGCGTTTCAAAAATAGTTCCAATTATTTTCCTCAATTTGCAACGACACACTAAAATCAAATAGAGGACTAAGTACGAATACATCAAATTCAGTAGCAAATATTTTAATCTCCTTAGAAACATCACTATACTATTCATTTATTTGGGCAAATGCGGTCATCAAATTTTTCATAGAAGAAGAGATCTAAATAATTTTGATTATGCTTTTACACAAATCTAATAAGATCTGGAGGAAATCAGAGAAATGTAGAAAATAAGTAAGGGTAGATAGAGATTGAACCATAACCTGTTCCCAAGTAGAAGCGAAATTGTAGCCTTTGGAAATAGCTTCCGACTTTGGAATACCAGGCCTTGTCGCCGTCGCCATTGAGTGGGGTTTATCAATATCCTCCCTTCTTCCACTACTTTACAACTGTTTCTGTTTATTGAAAAAAGGTAAACAAATAAGAATTGAAGAAAAATGAGGGAAAAGAAACTGGTTGTGCAGTCACAAT
>NC_061111.1:243009185-243027954 GCF_002878395.1 Capsicum annuum | reverse complement strand
TTATATACATATATATTATTTACTTTTACTTAATTTCTCTTTAATTTTTACAAACCTATTCAATTTCCTAAAACCTATGACCCGATATAGTTAAAACTTTTCAATTTTCTCTGTGCATAGTTTGTGAACTTATTTGTGGAATTTAACACTGCAAGACATATGTCATGTTAGCAATTACTGTTTTTACTCTGTGAGCAATCTTATTAATATCATGTTAGTTGCTATTTTTACACAAAATTGAAAATCATTGCGCCATATTAATATTTATTTTATGAGCATTTTTTTATCGGTTAAAATAAAGATTGAACTATTAATGACCAAAAATTGATAAAAAAATATATTTAGCATGTTTAAAAATCAGAAAATCAATTAACCAAAGATAATACATAAAATTGAATGACCAATGCACACCCCTAATAGAAAGGGATCTAGAAGGACATTTTACAAGCTTACTGTCCGTAAAGTGTAATTCATTCTACTTATTAAAAAACTTGGGAATTTGTTTGAAGTAATTACTACTGCCAAAAGCAAATCAAAATCAATCTGATCATATTGGTACTTCTCCACCAGCAGTTGCTCCTTCTCCGAGGTAAGAAATTGTTTTCTTAACCAAGTAGTCCCCCAACTGTTCGATCAAATGTCTGTATGAAAGTTGCTGTACAAACACTCCTTGTTTGGGTTTATTTTTGAGATCTTTATTGTCGCCCAACTGTTTGATGAAATGTCTATATGAAAGTTGCTGTACAAACACTCCCTTTTTTTGGTTTATTGTTGAGATCTTTACTGTCGCCCAACTGTTTCATGAAATGTCTGTATGAAAGTTGCTGTACAAACACTCCTTTTTTTGGTTTATTGTTGAGATCTTTATTGTCGCCCAACTGTTCGACCAAATGTCTGTAAGAAAGTTTCTGTACGACGACTCCTTTTTGTTTGTTTGTTTGTTGTTGAGATCCTTATTGTCGCTCACTGATTGATGAAATGTCTGTGTAAAAGTTGCGGCACAAAAAAGACTCCTTTTTTGTGGCACCCAGATCTGAATTTTTCTCTCGTAATTCATGATATTACTAGTATGAGGTATGAATTTATTTATCGGCAAGTGACAACAGTTTTTTTTTTTGATAACCGTGGTGTCGTGGTGTCTGGGCCAGCTTGTGCACACCTCGATTAATTCCACGGGATAACTGCCACCTCACCTCCCACTAGCAATAGATACCAGGTAAACTCTATCCACTAAAGGGTAGGACAAATGGGAAGAAATCACTTAGTGTTTTTAGTCTCTGCTGGGATGACAACAACCTTTACTTAGGCTTCCTATATGGGTGTTGAGTTTGACTTGATCTTACTTCAGAATTTATAGCCTGTTTGGTCGATCTTTTGGGAGGCTAAAAGTGCTTGCTTTTCTCCCTGTAAGTGCTTTTTTTAAAAGAAGTGTGTTTGGCCGAGCTTTTAGGAGAAAAATAAGTGCTTTTGGTGAGTAGCATCAAAAATTATTTTCAGCTACTTAAAAAATGTAGCTTCACTTCAAAACTACTTTGAAAAAAATATACTTACAAGCACTTTTTAGAAGTTTGGCCAAACACTAATTGTGACTCAAAGTTTTTTACCCAAATGTAAATGGCTTCTCGCCAAAAATACTTTTTTGAAATGCACCATCAAAATAAGCTGTCAGTGCGGTTCAAAATGACTATACATATTTTGTTGCAAAATCAATTTTCGCTTTCGTTTAGCCACATAACTCTTTAAGTCACTCATGAATTTTTCTGTGTATTTTTCGAAGCAAAGTTCAAGGTTGTTCCTCCGTGTGATAGGATTAAATTTTGTAGTGGTCAGTTTATATACAGGGACCAGTGTACACTGTATCTTGAATCATAAGTCTTTTTTTTAAATTGATTTTCAGACCACAAGATTCTCAGTGCAAAATCTTGCAAACTCTTCCTGTAGTTCAGTACTATAATGGTAGGTTTCCACTTACTAGTTTGAGGAATGAAAATAAGAAAAGAAATTTAGAGGTACGATTGGTATGATAGAAATTAGCTAACTTAAGATATGCAAGACACTTTCTATTTTCTCACTAAAAGGGGAAGAAAAGCTTCCTTATTTGCGGATGGATGTTTTTTTTTCTTGATAAGTATCCAAATTCCACCTCTATGGCACTCATTTATGTTAAAACTTTGACATTTTTACCAGTCTTTGGTACCCAATAGTATCATCAAAACATGAACTTTTTTTCTACTTTATCCTACAATTTGTGCAATGCAATCTCTCGATCAAAGTAACTAATTATTTGTTTGATTTTAGAATGACATGATTTCACGTTACAGGGTTTTCATGAAGATATAGCTACCTGAGAAGCTACGTTGCTCAGACTCTGCCAAGTCGAAGTTGGTTCCATTGGAATCCATATGGTAACTCCTGGAATCATCTCTCTTCATTTTGAAGGTTGGATTAGGATGTGTTCTCATGCAAATGATCATGTTATTGCTTATGCTTAGGGAAGAAGCACGAGCTGAACTATCCTACACATGATTTGGAGATGGTCACTATGGTTTTTGCACTTAAGATTTGGAGACATTACTTATACGGTGAAACTTGTAAGATTTATACCGATCATAAGAGTTTGAAGTACATTTTTTGGTAGCGAGATCTAAATCTTCGGCAATGTCGGTGGATGAAATTACTCAAAGATTATGATTGGGCCATCTTGTATCATCCAGGAAAAGCTAATGTAGTAGCTGATGCTTTGAACAGGAAATCTATGGGTAGTTTGGCGCATATAGCTCCTGGAAAGAGACAGCTGGTGAAAGATATGCAGAAACTTGTAGGCAAAGGTGTCAGTTTTGGTGTTAGAAGGTCAGGGGTATTGTTGGCTTGTGTTTAAGCTAAATGTTCTTTGCTAGAGCGCATAAATACCATTCAATTTGAGGATATATAGTTGTGTAAATATCGAGATGAGGTCCTAGCTGGTTAAAGTAAGACGATGAGTGTTGATTGTGATGGTATTCTTCGAGTGGGTAATCGATTATGTGTACCAGTTATAGATGGGTTAAAACGAGCTATTGTTGAGGAAGCTCACAACTCCAGATATACCATTCACCCTGGTTCTACTAAGATGTATCATGACCTGAAGTAATTGTACTAGTGGGAAGGTATGAAAAAAGATGTTGTTAAATTTGTTTCTAGTTGCTTGACTTGTCAACAGGTTAAAGCGAAGCATCAACGACCAATAGGATTATTGCAAGAGATCAGGATTCCAGATTGGAAATGGCAAAGAGTTACCAAGGATTTTGCAATCGGGCTTCCACGAACCATTAAAGGCCCTAACTCTGTATGGGTAATTGTAGATCGACTTACTAAGTATGCTCACTTCCTGCCAGTAAAGACTACATATAGTGAAGTGAAATATGCTCAGTTATTTATGAATGAAATTGTCCGACTTCATGGAGTTCCATTATCCATCATTTCTGACAGAGGATCACAGTTCACTTCACGCTTTTGGAGATCTTTCCAAGAAGCATTGGGTACCCGAGTAGATCTTAGTACTGTATTTCATCCGCAGACAGACGGACAGTCTGAGCGTACTATATAAATTTTGAAGGATATGTTGAGAGCCTGCATTCTTTACTTTGGAGGTAGTTGGGATACTTACTTACCCTTAGCTGAATTTGCTTACAATAATAGTTTTCAGTCAAGCATTCAGATGGCTCCATATGAAGCCTTGTATGGTAAACAATGTCGTTCTCCTATCGGGTGGTTTGAAGTCAGAGAGGTTAAGGTTTTAGGACCAGACTTGGTACAGGATGCTATGGACAAGGTCCAATTGCTTAAACAAAGGTTGCTCACAGCTCAAAGCAGACAAAAGTCGTATGCTGACAGGAGAAGAAGAGATTTGGTGTTCGCAGTTGGGGATAAGTTTTTTCTACTAGTCTCTCCTATGAAAAGTGTGATGCGATTCGAAAAAAGAGGTAAATTAAACCCAAGGTATGTAAGACCTTATGAGATACTTGAGCGTATAACAGGTTGGGCTGCATATCAGTTGGTTCGGTTCGGTTTTGAAAATTATCGATTTTACTTATTCATTATCGGTTTATATATATGCTAAACTGTTAAAGAACCGTTACGATATCGATTAATTGGTTATTGGCTTATCGGTTTTTAATTGTTATCGGTTGGGTTATCGGGTTAGCCGTTAACATTAAACATATATAATTTAAAGTCCAAAACTAGTAAGCTACTGTAAACTGCCTACTACGGACTGCCTAGTGCTCTTTTTATGCACAAAACCACAAATATAAATTAGAATATAAAACATTCAAACTAATTAACTAAAGTCATAATTTTAAAACAGTCTACGGGTCTAGCACAAACAAAATAGGAAAATCCAAAGCAACAGTCACTCAATTTGAAAATTAAGTTCAAATTACAAACATAGTAATAATACTAATTATTACTCAAGTCTTAGTAAGAATTTTTGCAATTATGATTATTAAAGATAGTCCTTAGCATACTACATCAAAGATTGAACAAAAATTAAGATAAAGCAAAACAATTTTGAACTTTAACATAAGATTGAGGCATTGAGCAGTAAGAATGAGATGGTGTGAATCGTCTTTACCTGTTGAGCGCAGCAAATCATCTTTGCCTCTTTGGTGTGAGCTTGAATACCTCTTCTTCGTATGAATGCTGAGACTTAAGAGTGAGAGACGACTAAGTACTGACGAGGAGAGGCGCCACTAAGAAAGCAACTGAGCAAGAGAAGTCGCACGAGTGTTTCTGTGTTTATGAAATGTGAATTGTGAAAAAACCCTAAGTGGCTTCTGGCTAATTCACTTATTTGACTTATTTCACTGATAGAGTTAAAATGGGTATTGGGATATTGGGCCTTTAGGCCAAACGGTAATGACACTAATGGGACATGAATAAATGGGCTCAACAGTCATGTATATTGTGTTGTTTATATTGGGATATCGGGTTATCGGGCCACCCAATAAAAAGGGTAAATAAATTAAGGCCCGAACCGATAACCTGATTTCAAAAATCTTTGCCCTGAAATCCAACCCGATAGAGAAAAAAACAAACCGTTAACCCGATAAACATATTATCGGTTTGGGTTAGAGGTTTGGACCAAAATTTGCACAACCCTAATAGGACGAGTGGTTTATCGAGTGTCACTCCCTCCCTATATGTCTTTCGTCCATCCAGTGTTTCATGTCTCTATGCTAAGAAAGTGTATATCAGATTCTTCGCGCGTACTCAAAGCACCAACCTTGCAACTTGATGAGAACTTAACCTATGAGGAGGAACCTGTGCTATCATTGATCGATAAGTAAGAAGGTTACGGTCGAAAGAGTTGGTGTCCGTGAAAGTGTTATGGAAAAATCATACCATCGAAGAAGCTACGTGGGAGTCAGAAAAAGATATAAGACTCAAGTACCCTCACTTGTTTCAGTCTTCAGGTATGCACTTACTCTAAATTCGTGGATCGAATTTCTTAAGGTGGGGAGAATGTAATACCCCAACTTATAATTAGTGAGTAATTATAATTGAGAAAAAATATTTTATAAGAGATATGGGCTAAAGCCCATATTAATAAGAAAATGGAAAAGAATTTAGAAAAGTTAGGGTCGTGGCCCATATCCAATTAGGGTCGTGGCCCATATCCAATTCAAATTAAATTGGGAAAAACAATATATTATATATTGACAAAAAGGGCTTTTTCCATCAAAGGATTAAGAAGGCAAAGGTTAGGAACAACTAAGGCAGTAACTAATCTGCCAATCACGCTGAAGAGGGAAAAAATCAATTTTTCCTTCAGTTAAAAGAAAAGAAAGGTTTAAGGTTGATTAGAAAATTCTTCCAGGTTAAAGGTAAATCCGTTCTTATATCTTTATCATGATTTTTAGCTTTTATAATTTATTTTGGGTAGTAAAATTTAATTATCAAAGATAGGTTTCATCATTTTAAGGTGTGGTTTTGGACATGAAATTTAAGAAATTGAAGGTTACCATGGAAACCCGAGGGTTGAGTAGTCTAATTTTATCATGGAATTACCCTAAATAAGAGAATTAACTTGAGATTTGATATGATATGATTTTAGATTCGATCGAAGGGATTCCTATCAATTGTCCAAGGTGACAAGTTGGTATTTCAAAAATTGTACTGTGAGTAGTAATCTTATCATAATCTGTGTTAGTTAACTTGCATATTTTATTCTTGATTTTGATGAAATAATGAGTTACGAAATGCTTTGGAATTGCATGTGGGGCAAGTCCTTTACTTAATATGATATTGAAATGGTTATTTGAGATATGATATTATTACGATGAATATTCTTTACTTACATGCTATTAAGTATTTTTGATATATGTTTTATTCAAGTTCACATGTATTATTATTGATATGAATTTTAAAGTTATGTTCTATTCTGAAAGATGTTTTCATAAGAATATCCTATTGTTTTCAAAGAATTTATGAATGGGAGTAGACCTTGATTGAATTCCTTAGCTAACGGCGGAATCGTTAGACTTGGTGCACCTTGTATTTACTGATGAATGTTACAGCCCTCACTAGTGGGAAGGTAGAACTAGCATACTGTTACTGATATGATATGAGACTTCTTTACGAGGGATCCACTGTTATGGGTTATTCTTAATAAATAAGAATGTCACACTGATTACATGATTCATTCTTGGAAACCTCCCAAATTTGTAATATTTGATATGATACAATGCTTTATGAGTTTATACTGAACCATTGGTTCACTTCTCTTACATGAAATAATGATATTGTTTATTGTTACTATTTTTTGAAAGAGTATTTATTTCATAATATTTTTTGACTATCCCCATTAAAACGGTTATGGTTAAGTGTTATTACTCACTAAGCAAGCATCTTACTCCTCGCTATTATTTTTCAGAGAACGCAGATGACGGTGCGGATCTCGTTGGCTAGAGAATTCGAGTAGCATATTACTGGTGAGCCCCGCATTTGTTTGCGTGGGCTATAGTTTATTTACTTGTTATGTTTTTTTCTTGAAAAATCTTAGTTTGCTTCATAGTCATGTCTTAAGAGTTTTAAGTATCTTTCATTATTTTGAATTTGTGGAGTAATTAACTTCCTTTTATTTTTGGAGATGGATTTCGTATTGATATTGGTGGTGTTGGTGCCTTGTTGAAGGTTTGTGATGGATTGTGTTGGTGCGATTGATGTGTTGGTTGTGGTGTTTTTGAATTGAGACAAGAAATTTTCTTGATAAGCCCAAAAACAAAGGAAACTCTGCTCGATTTTCTATAGAATTCTGACGAGGCTTGCTTTGGAGTCCTGAACTCCTTAGCACCGGTTATGATCCTATTTTGGGTTGTGAAAAATAAAAGCCCATAAAAAAGTGTCATATCACTTAAATCTGATTGGTCAAAGGAAGTCCATATACATCATGACTCTTCCTTTTCCACAAGTATAAATAGGGATCTCATAATTCAGAAAAGGACCCCCCCCCCAGATCTCTAACAAGTTGCTAGAGAAAGCTCGTGGATCAAACGCCGCAATTTCTCTAAAAAAGCTCAAGCATTCAAATCAAGATTCAAGATCAAGACCGTAATATTCAAGAACAAGCTCAAAAGCCCTTGAATTCAAGCACAAGTCTAGATCAAATCCCTCAAAGCAACAAATCAAGTTCAAATTCAAGATCAAGATTCAAGCCGTTTAATTTATATTTGAAAGGCAAATTAGAGGATTCACAGAAATTGTAACACTCACATATTGAAATCAATAAATTGATTGTTGCATTATATTTTATTGTCTCAAATTATTTATTTTCGGCCTTAAAAATTTTATTGCCCAACAAATTCTGGCATGCCCAGTGGGACGATCTCTACCTCTCATCTCAACTTTTCCAATTGCAAAGTTCAACAACATTGAAATGATTTCCAAGAAGGTCAACTCTCAATCAACTGCTTCCAAGGCTGCTGATTCAAAGTTCTCTGCTGAAGTAGAAAACATCCTTGGTGTTACTTTTGGAAGCTTAGGAGCTGTCACGAAGAGCAAGGAAGGCTTGCTAGGACGACAAACACTTCCAGTGTCTTCCGCACCAACTCCAGTTTTTGGATCTTTAACCCCAAAAGGAACGAAGTCCAATGCAAGTGCTTTGGAAGGAGGAAGAAGTGTGGCTGAATCGCTTAAGAAGACTTTAGTTCTACTTGAGCATTTTGGTTCCAAATACTCTGGCACAAAGAGCGATGATCGTTCAAGCAACTCATCATCTCTAACCACACCGCATAAGTTGAGCACTTTAAAAATCAACTTGTGCGATAATCCGTGCTACTCTTAACATCTCTAGTGATTATGCAAGCGATGGTAACTAATGCCTCGTCTATGGAGGAGCATCTAGCAAATCTTGCAAAGGCAATTGATGGCCTAACCAAATATGTTCAAAATCAAGATGCTCGAATTGATAAGATAGTGGATAGGGTAGAAGGTCTGATAAAAGGAGATTCTATCCATGCACCTGAAAAATCTCCAGAGATTCATAAGACAAAAAATCCTGTGAAACAAACATCACCGATTAAAGAGGTGTAAGTTTCTTCTAAGGGAATGATCCCGATTGGACAATTGAGGGAATTCATTGAAGGGACCCTCAAAGACAAGTATGATGTTGTTGCTAAGTCTTTCCTTGCTTATGCCAAGCCTTACATGGCACAGATTGATAGCCTCAAAATGTCTGTCGGCTATTAACCCCCAAAATTTTAACAATTTGAGGGCAAAGGGAACCCAAAACAGCATGTCGCACACTTTGTTGAGACATGTAAAAATGCTGGAACTTACGGTGACTATATTGTCAAACTGTTTGTTCGTTCCCTAAAGGGAAATGCCTTTGATTGGTATACGGACCTTGAACCTAATTCCATCGATAGCTGGGAGAAATTGGTGCATGAGTTCCTAAATCGCTTTTATAGCACAAGGCGTACACGGAGCATGGTAGAGCTCATGAATACTCGACAAAGAAAGGATGAACCAGTTATTGACTTCATCAATCGATGGAGAAATGCTAGCCTAAACTGCAAAGATAGGCTTAGTAAAGCTTCTGCAATACAGATATGCGTCCAAGGAATGCACTGGGAACTTCTATACATCTTGCAAGACATTAATCCTAAATCCTTTGAAGAGCTAGCTACCCATTCTCACGATATAGAGTTGAGCTTGTCTTCTGCTGGAAAAGGATCAACGCTTATCCATGACCCTCGAAGGGGAAAGGATAAGCAGGAATCCAAAAGATGGGGCAAGTTTGTCCCCAAAAATGATAAAAAGGAGTCTATGAATGTTGATGTGTCTCCAGTGAAAGTCACCACAAAGCTGAGCAAGAAGCAAAGTGTAAAGATGATTTCTAGAGCACGTCCAAATAAAAAAACTTTAAAGGAGATGCAAGAAAAGGAATATCCCTTCCTTGATTTTGATGTTGCTGAGATTCTTGATGAACTCCTTGAGTATAAGCTCATTGAACTCCTAGAGATGAAGCATACCAATGAATCTAAAAGGACCAATGACCCTAATTATTGCAAATATCATAGGCTTATAAGTCGCCCTCTGGAGAAATGCTTTGTCTTTAAAGATAAAGTCATGCAACTGGAAAAAGAGAAGAAGATCTTCTTCGACAATGAGACGGCCAGTTCTCATCAAATCTCCATCATATTTGGCTTGCTCGATCTTGTCCCAATATGTGTTAAAGAGCATAATGCGAAAATATTAGAGCCTGACAGGTCTTCAGTTGATGAAGGTGATGATGAAGGTTGGACTCTAGTAACCAAACGCAGACGCAAAAAGACGAGTCCACAAAAAGAGTCAGTCGAGCAACCAACTAGGAGGAGAATGATAAAGAAACTAAGGAAACAGAGGTTGGTTGAATTCCTAAAGAAGACGAGGGTGACGGAGCTTCCACCCCAAAAACCTCGACGCCCGATGACTTTAAAGAAATTCTTACCAAGTTGGTTTCATGTAAAGACTGCCCAAGTCAACCTTGAGGTATCTTGTTTTAATACTTTCAAAGAGGGGGAAAAGGGTGAGAATCATCCCATGGAAGTTCCTTCACCTTCCGAAAAGCTTGCTGAAACTCTTGGCGAAGAGGCACATATGTGTGATACAAAAATCACATTCACAAATAACGATCTTCTGTTTGGTGAGGCCTTACATAACCGTCCCTTAGATATGGTGGGTCAAATTCTAGGAAAGAAGATCAATAGAATCTTGATTGATGAGGGATCTGGAGTCAACATCCTGCCTATCCGCACGATGAAGGAACTTGGCATCGCTACAAGCGAATTGGATGAAAGTCGTATAATGATCCAAGGCTTCAATCAAGGGGGCCAGAGGGAAATGTGATGTATCAAGTTGGGGATTCATATGGATGATTTTTAATCAAACCCATTGATGCATACGATCGATGCCAAAACTTCATACAATATATTGCTTGGTAGGCCTTAGGTGCACGGGAATAAAATTATCTCATCCTCTTACTATTAATACTTGAAGTACCTCGAAGGTGGAGTGGAAAGAAAGATAGTTGATGATGACAAGCCATTCATTGAAGCTGAGTCACATTTTACCGATACAAAATTCTACTTAAAAAAATATTTTGTGGATGAGAAAAAGGTTAAAGATGTCACCAAGACCAAATGTGACGATCTTACATCTAAGAAGGTCGCGGTTATTGTTAAAAAAAGTCGCCACCAAGAAGCCTCTCTCCACTTTAAATAAAGAAAGTGTCGCTTCTATAAAAAAGATGGCAACTCCCGTTCTTTGTTACGTAGCGAAGGTAAGAAAAGAAAAAGATCACCCATCGAATTTCCAAGATAATGTGCTAAAGGGGCTAACTTTACCTATCAGGAAGATGGATGTAATAAATCATCCTTAAGACTTCTTAAAGAGTTTGTGGCTCAAAATCTGCCATAAGATATAGCACTCCCTACGAAACGTATAAGTGATGGCTTCGATCCAAATGCATACAAGCTATTTGTAAATGATGGATACAAACCAAATGAACCATCAAGGTTGGGAAAACTTCCTTGGAAGGTACGACCAGGCAAACACGTGAAGGCCTAGGATATACGCAACCACCTCCAATTCGTATCTCTATAAGAAGGGCGGTTAGCAACTACATCACTGTCGAAGAAGAGTCTACTGCATCCAACAAAAGGGCTTCAGTCTTTGACCGACTTGGAGAATCAACTACAAGAACTTTTATGTTCGAAAGGTTAAGACCTATAAATAAGAGAAAAGGCAACAAGTGTAAGAGGAGTCGTCAAGGTAAGATGATACACTCTTCACTTAAAATACAAAAAGATTTCCAAAGTTTGATTCCTTCTAGAATGAAGTGACAGACAAAACTGGTAGTTTTATATAATGAGGTGCTAAAAGCAAAGGCACATACTGTGGTTTATACCAAGCAATGCAAAGAAGATGAAGAGAGTGTTGGCTCCTCATATCGTATTACAACCCAGAACGAGAAAGTTGTCTCATCTCAAATGAAAGTTGATGAAGAGATAGAAGATGCCTTTTGGTGTTATCATATATCCGTCAACGACGATGATCCTCAAGAGGAAGAAGATGTTAGAGATGCTCCTTAGCAACTTGAAGGAGTAAAGGCCATAATAGATCCCTTGAAGGAAGTTAATCTTGGAACTGATGAAGACCCAAAACCAACTTACCTGAGCGCATTTCTAGAAATGGAGAAGAAAATTGCTTATATGGACACACTCAAAGAATATATGGATGTCTTCACTTGGAGCTATAAGGAAATGCCTGGTTTAGATCCAAAAGTAGTGGTCCATCAGTTGGCAAGCAAGAATGGTGCCCTTCCTGTTAAGCAAGCCTAAAAACGCTTTAGGCCGGAGTTGGTTCCTTTGATTGAAAATGAAGTTAACAAAATCATTAAAGCGGGCTTTATTCATGATGTCAAATATCCCACATGGATTTCAAGTATTGTTCCAGTACGGAAGAAAAATGGCCAAATTCAAGTTTGTGTCGACTTTCGGGATCTCAACAATGCCTGCCCTAAGGATGACTTTCCAATCCCCATACCAGAGTTAATGATTGATGCCACCACTGTTTATAAGGCAATGTCCTTCATGGATGGTTCATCCGGCTATAATCAAATTCGTATAGCACCAAAGAATGAAGAACTCACTGTATTTCGTATGCCCAAAGGTATTTATTGCTATAAGGTGATGCCTTTTGGTTTGAAGAACGCTGGTTCCACTTATCAAAGGGATATGCAGAACATCTTTGCTAGCCTACTCCATAAAAATATTGAATGCTATGTGGATGATCTAGTGGTGAAGTCAAGAAAGAGAGATGACCACTTACAAGACCTAAGAATGGTATTCGAGTTACTTTAAAGACATCAACTTAGGATGAATCCATTGAAGTGTGCCTTTGGAGTTACTTTTGGAAAGTTTCTTGGCTTGATTGTGCGACACTGAGGAATTGAAATTGATCAAGACAAGGTTGATGCAATTTTTAAGATGCTCGAGCCTCAAAATATTCATGAGTTAAAAAGCCTTCAAGGAAGGATAGCATATTTAAGGAGGTTCATCTCAAACCTGGCCGAAAAATGTCAACCATTTAGTCGTCTCATGAAGAAGGATATTCCCTTCGAATGGGACCAAGCTTGTAGTAATGTTTTTGAGAGTATCAAATCATACTTAATAAAGCCACCATTTCTTGAGGCACCCATACCTGGGAAACCATTAATACTCTATATCGCGGCACAAGAAAGGTCAGTTGGAGCACTACTGGCTCAAGCAAATAGTGAAGGCAAAGAAAACCCTCTTTACTATTTGAGCAGAATAATGACGCCGAGTGAGCTGAAGTATTCTCCGATTGAAAGTTATGTTTGGCATTGGCTTTCTCAATCCAAAAGATGAAACACTACTTTCAAGCTAATGTTGTCCATCTTGTGTCCAAGGCAAATCCCATTAAGTTTGTAATATCGAAACCAGTCCTCAGTGACCAACTTGCAAGGTGGTACCTCTAATTTCAGCAGTTTGAGATCGTGTGCATCCCCCAAAAGGCTGTAAAAGGACAAGAATTGGCTGACTTCTTGGCAGATCTCCCAATACCTGATGACTGGGAACTGAGCGATGAACTTTCTGATGAAGATGCAATGGCTATTAAAGTTAGATCCCCTTGGAAGATGTATTTTGAAGGTGCTTCACATTGAGATGGAGCTGGTGCTGGCGTAGTGTTTGTCACTCCACAAAAAGAGGTCATCCCCTACTCGTTTACCTTTATGAATCGTTGCTCCAATAATGTTGCTGGTACAAGTCTTCTATGTACCATGCTGCTGCCAACGATTTAGCTGAAGCCTTCAATAAAACTTTATGCAGCTTATTGAAGAAAGTTGTCTCCAAATCCAAATGAGACTGGCATGAGCGAATGGAAGAGGCTTTATGGTCGTATAGGACAACTTACCGTACACTGCCGCAAGCAACCCCATACTCACTTTCTTTTGAAATTGAAGCAGTCCTTCCACTTGAGCGTCAAATACCTTCTTTGAGACTGGCTATTCAAGAAGGGCTCACCAATGAAGAAAATGCTAAGTTGCATCTTGCGGAGTTAGAAGCACTTGATAAGAAGAGGCTGGAGGATCAACAAAATCTTGAATGCTATCAAGCCCGACTATCTCGTTCTTTCAATAAAAGACTTTGCTTAAGGTTCTTCCAAGTTGGAGATCAAGTCCTTGTAGTAAGAAGGCCTATTATCACTTCTCATAAGTCTGGGGGCAAATTCACCTCGAAGTGGGATGGACCATATGTCGTACAAGAGGCATATTCAAGTGATACTTACAAGCTTGTCGATGCAGATGGTGTAAGGGTTGGCCCCATCACTGCCAAGTTCTTGAAGAAGTACTATCCTTGAAGGAAGTTGACACTCCTTAAGGCACGAGTATAAACTGCATGTACACTTCTTAAGGCACGAATATAAACTGCATGTACACTCCTTAAGGCATGAGTATAAACTGCATGTCTACTTCTAGACTGCAAGAGTATAAACTGTGTACGGCTAAAAAAAATGAAAGTCCTCTAGGTTGAAAACCTCGAAAGAGGTGGCTTAGGCAAAAGTTAGGGGAAAAAAAAAAACACTCACATAGAACTACGTTGTGACTTGATTCTCTTTACTGAGGTACGTTGGCGCTTGGAATTTCATTCTGAGTTCAGTTGCATGGATGACAAAAAAAATGTTCCTGCAGTATCTACCATATGGATACCAAGTATGCAACTATTCTAATTAAATTTTGGACTTACTCTAAATATTTGTGACTCAATGGGGGCAACCCGTCGAAAAAAAGAGAGTTCCTTTAATGAGATTTGGAATGCCAAAGTTCCCCAAGCCTACAACTAGAAGGATCTTAAAATTTATATGCCTTAAGGTGGACAAAATTTGTTCGTTTTCACCTTAATCGGGCCTCTAACGAGTTTATCCTTGAAGGATATCGAAATTTTCATGCCTTAAGGTGGACAAAATTTGTCCCTTTGCACTTTAACCTAGCCTCTCACGGGTTTATCATTAAAAGGATCTCAAAAGTTTCATACCTTAAGGTGGACAAAATTTGTTCCTTTGCACCTTAAGCTGGCATCTCGCAGGTTTATCCTTAAAAGGATCTCAAAAGTTCCATGCCTTAAGGTAGACAAAATCACCTTTACACCTTAAGCTGGACTCTAGCGGGTTTATCCTTAAAAGGATCTCAAAACTTCCATGCCTTAAGGTGGATAAAATTTGTCCCTTTGCACCTTAAGCTGGTATCTCGCGGGTTTATGTTTAAAAGGATATCGTATTTTTCATGTCTTAAGGTGGACAAAATTTATCCCTTTGCACCTTAAGTTGGCCTATCGCAGGCTTATCCTTAAAAGGAACTCAAAAGTTCCATACCTTAAGGTGGACAAAATTTGTCCTTTTGCACCTTAAGCTGGCCTCTCGCAGGTTTATCCTTAAAAGGATCTCAAAAGTTCCATGCCTTAAGGTGGACAAAATTTGTCCCTTTACACCTTAAGCTGGCCTCTCGCGGGTTTATCCTTAAAAGGATCTAAAAAGTTTTATGCCTTAAGGTAGACAAAATTTGTCCCTTTGCACCTTAAGCTGGCCTCTCACGGGTTTATCCTTAAAAGGATCTCAAAATTTTCATGTCTTAAGGTGGACAAAATTTGTCCCTTTGCACCTTAAGTAGACCTATTATGTGTTTATCCTTAAAAGGATATAGAAATTTTCATGCCTTAAGGTAGACAAGATTTGTCCCTTTGCACCCTAAGCTGATATTCTGATGGATTTGTTATGTAAAGAGACTGTCTTGAAGTTAAATTGGTTGGTCTTAGAGTGTACGGAGACGAAGTTAAACTCTCGCACCCTAAGCCGATTATTGTAAAGTCAGCATCTTAAAGTCAAATTGGTCGGTCTTAGAGTGTACGGAGGCGAATTTAAACTCTCGCACCCTAAGTCGATTGTTGCAAAGTCAGCATCTTGAAGTCAAATTGGTCGGTCTTAGAGTGTACGGAGGTGAAGTTAAACTCTCGCATCCTAAGCTGATTGTTGCAAAGTCACCATCTTGAAGTCAAATTGGTATGTCTTAGAGTGTACGAAGGCGGAGTTAAACTCTCGCACCCTAAGCCGATTGTTGCAAAGTCACCATCTTAAAGTCAAATTGGTCGGTCTTAAAATGTACGGAGGCGAAGTCAAACTCTCGCACTTTAAGCCGATTGTTATGTATTGCTATCTGTTTCAATACTAAAAAAAAATAAAGAGGAGAAAAGAAATTGGTGGAAATCACAAAGAAAAATAAAAATTACCTTATTGTTGACTCCAACAAGACACAAAACTACTGCTAGAAAAAAACCTCACGACTATGCGCTGAAATAATTATGAAATTCATGACTACTTATAGGCGCTGTAACATGTTGTAATCCTTGAAAAGTTGGAAAGAATTTGTAAGAATTTAATTGGGAAAAGGAGAACAACACACGGTTGAAGGCTGCGGCAAATCCTTAAGAAAATTAAATTAGGTCATTGGTTCACCTTTGATTTTGGAAAAAAGAAAGTCTGTAGGACCCAAAAAAAAAGAAGGGGGTACACGTTAATGGCATTAAATGCCAAAAGAAGAAAGTTAATATATTTGTTTCCCACTTTCACGTGTTCCAAGGATTTAAATATACTATATGTATATTACAATTTTGCATAGCCAATGTGGTTATGACGTATTTTATGTACAAAATTGGTCCGTCACAATTCTGTTTGCACACAATTTTGTGTAATTAAAATATTAAATTCATACTTCGAGTCTGGTCTTCAAAAGATCTCGACAAGTCTTAAAGTAGGGATATTTGTGAGCGATGCAATTTTATTAAATTTAAATTTATACGAAATTTGGATTATATTAAATTCAAAATATATTATTCTCAAATAAATATTGCGGATTAATACAATTGAATTAATTATTTAAGTCCTAACATGTATGGATTTAAATAAAGTCAAATCATTATTGGGCTAGTCCATTAATTTGAGCTACAAATGATGAACCCAATTTACTAAACCCAAGATATGGTCATATTCTAGAGGCCCAAATAAGTGTCACGTGTCAAGTGATGTGGCATGCCTAGTCAAGTGAAGGAGCTAATAGGACCGTGACACATGTCAAAATGATGCAGCAGACTCATGAAATAAAAGCCCATAAAAAGCGTTACATTACTTAAATCTGATTGGTCAAAGGAAGTCCATATTCATCATGACTCTTCCTTTTCCACAAGTATAAATAGGGGTCTCATGATTCAGAAAAGGACCCACCCCCCAGATCTCTAACAAGTAGCAAGAGAAAGCTCGTGGATCAAACGCCACAATTTCTCTAAAAAAGCTCAAGCATTCAAATCAAATTCATCAAGATTCAAGATCAAGAACAAGCTCAAAAGCCCTTGAATTCAAGCACAAGTCAAGATCAAATTCCTCAAATCAACAAATCAAGTTCAAATTCAAGATCAAGCTTCAAGCCCTTGAATTTATATTTGAACAGGTGCATCAGAGGATTCATAGAGATTGTAACACTCACATATTGAAATCAATAAATTGATTGTTACAGTATATTTTCTTGTCTCGAATTATTTATTTTCGACCTCGGAAATTTTATTGTCCAACAAGCTCATTAGCTGGTATTTCCCTACCTTTTTCTTTTTCCTGGATATGAAAAAATTATCAATGTTCAAATAATTAAAAAAATTAAAATATAAACAAACAATTAAAACTGTAAAAGTTACATACCATTTTTTCAGCACAGCAAGAGCACTTTTGGCACCCACAGTATGTAGGGAGCCACCCTTGGACGATGCCCAGGCTTTCTTTCCTTTTTCCCTTAACAATTGGTAATCTTCGCTACTCCAATGGCGAAGATACTATTGCCATGCGGGTTCAGGAATCCACTTAGGTTTTACCAATTTGTTTCGGGCATAATCCAAGAGATCGTTAAATTTGACTCTACATCTTATGAAAAGTTCCTCTTTATAAGAAATGCATTTTCATCATTCCATCAGTAAAATTTCTTCAACAAAAATATAATATTCAATTTTTTGTTCTAACAAAGTGTTAATAAGTAGTCTATAAGTTAAATCCTTACCTTAAATTCTTCAAACATTCTATCCCTATCAATTTCTGGAATTTTTTGCCAGCTGGTCCAGTAGTCGTTAAAGTACCGAGTAATGCATATTCACGCCTTTTGTCTAACTCCAGCATCTATCCTAAATCTACAACACAAGATTAAATAGTAATTTCATTGAGCGTAATAATATAGTAATGAAAAATGAACAACGTTATTATAGTTAAAAATCTTACCCTCTCGCAAATGAAACTCGATAAATCCTCCCTGAATTATCTCTGTCTCCTGGCTGTCGAGTAAGTGATGGTAGATGCACTAGCGTGGGCGGATCTGAAGCACCAGATGGAGTGCCTCCAAGCTGAAGATCCGATAACCCAACAGATTTAGCAGAATCACTGTGCGAAGTTGCGTGATTGCCGTAGGAGGGTATCGATGATAGTTGATATCTGGATGTGCCAGCGTCCGTCTGATAGTATTGTGCTGGCGGTGGCACGGTCATAGGAGCAGAATGAGTTGGTGTAAACCCATGAAGTGGCCCCACATACGTAGGAGTAGGTATCGAATGCTCAGACGACCTAGAATATGAGGGTCGTGCTGTCGCATCAACAAATCAACCCTCAGATATATAAATACCTGTCGGTCATCAATAAGGCGGAGGTTGTGTTTTCTTTTTTGATTTCGTAGTATCAATTTTTGCCTTACCTTTGTCATCTCTGCCTGACATCTAAATTATGTTAAGTTAACAAGTAGTTAGTTTCTACAAAATGAATATATAAGAAAACATTCGAAGTAACTAATTTCAAGTTACTAATTCACATTTCAAATCGCTCCAACAACACGAGATATAGACAAGAATATTTTTAAACAGTATATTACATATCAATCTTACACAAAAAACATAAAGTGTGAATATATAGTACAAAGCATAAAGACATCAATACATAATAAATACAACTTACTCCCTCTGTTTCAAAAAGAATGACCTACTTTGGCTTGACACAAAGTTTAAGAAAATAAAGAAGACTTTTGAATTTGTGGCCTTAAATTAAAGTTGTGTCAAATGTACCAAAATCTTGTGTCCCTAAACATGCCATGTGGAAAGTTGAAATTAAAGTATTGCCAAAAAAGGAAAGGGATCATTCTTTTTGAAAC
>NC_061111.1:242923434-243006185 GCF_002878395.1 Capsicum annuum | reverse complement strand
AAGATCTCGCCGAATATATGTCATGGTATGCTGATCCAACTCCTGATTCAATTTTGAATTGATGCAGTATGGATCCTTGGTTCTCAGGCAAGAAAATATATTCAAAAAGAATTTTTTTCTGAAAAATGGAAAACCTTTAGAACCTGGTTTTTTGAAACTTATACTTCTGATGAATTGAAAAACATTTCAGAAGAATTCTATGAAATTTGTGCTTTGCATAATAAAATTATATTCTTTGTCCCATGGTTCATGTCTGCATATTTACCGTCCTATGTCAAGATAATCGAAAGATCTTATCAAAATTCTGATGGTATAAGATTATATAATTATTTTTTAAAAATAATTATTTACTTTTTTCTTTTTCTTTTTTTAATTCCAAAACCAACCACATGTGGTTGGTTTTTAATTTTTTTTAATATTATTTAATTACAAAATCAATCACATGTGGTTGTTTTTTTTAAATATCTATTAATATTATTTAAATTAAAAAAGACCACATGTGGTCGCTTTTTAAAAATTATTTTATTTTTATTTTAATTTAAAATCGACCACAAGTGGTCGATTTTTAAAGATATTTTTTAATTAATTTTTTTCACTAAAACCGACCACAAGTGGTCAGTTTTGTTATTTTTTTTTAAATTTTAATTTTAAAAATATATACTAATTAATATAGAAATTATTGGGATATTTATTTTGATATTTAAAAATTAAAAAAAAGTTAAAAAAGAAATTGTGGTCGGTTTCTTCCGACCACATTTTGTGGGATCATTTTTTTGTGGTCGTTTTTTCAATTTTTTTTAGTAGTGAGAAGAAATTGAGTATATGTTATTAGCTAGTGTTGTTCAATGGTGGAAAGAGAAAGTTTAGAGAAAGAAGAAGACACAAAAAGATAATTTATTTTTTCTTTTTTTCTTCTTTGATGACATGATATTTTATCATTGGTTATAGTTTCCACGTCATAACAAGTGCATTTCACGCTCTGAATCAAATCTAAAACTGTGCAATTTGAGCTCAATTGACATATTTTAAATATAGTTGAGGTGTTCAATAGGTACATAACCTAATTGAGGTATAAATACGAAAAAACTCAAAAAATTCAGGAATCTATCCATGTATTTTGCTTTTTTATTACCTGACAATGCAACCATATCTCTTGTGCTAAAACCCTTGTTTGCAAAGCTCGAAATCAGTCTCTGAATAGCTCAGAATGACCAGGAAGGTCAGTATTTGCAAGATCACGATTCGCAGTGGTTGAATATATATCTTCTTCCGAGTTTCACTGGCAATAATGGACCGGCAGCCTGCATATTATCATCCTAACGTTGAGTTAGAATACAATAAGCACCTTGTATAATTAAGTATATATCATCTAAGTTTTAGTTATATAGTGTGAACAAAAAAGGGAGGAAAATCCAATCTATGGATATTTACGTGAGTTGATGCATTCCTAGCAGCGATAGTAAGTATGTCTGCACACGATACGACTCCAGGACATGTTTTCTCAAGCTCTTTTTTTGCATATTCTAAAACACCATAACCTTTAGATGAGACCCAAGATTTGGTAACGCGGTTTGCTCACTAGCAATCGTAGGGGTCTCATCAGTAAGATCGAAGCATCACAACCCTAAAGTTAAAAGAAACAAGAATATATATATTAGCATGCATATATCCAAATCTTGAGCCGGGGGTCTATCGGAAAAAGCCTCTCTACTTCTTCGGAGGTAGCGGTATGGACTGCGTACATCTTAACCTCCCCAAAGCCCATACCCCACTTTGTGGGAATACACTGGGTTTGTTGTTATTGTTGTATGCATATATCCAGACCATTCAACCTTTTATACAAGTTTACGTAGAGATGAAACACAAAAACATGTATCGATCAATCTGTTGGTCATTTTGATAATAAGTTGTTTGAAGTTCTTGTTGATTAATATAGATTTTGTGCTCATAAAACAACACAATCTAATAACCAACCTGAACAAAGCAATCGTGGAAATGAAGACGAATGAGGGATGCATCCATACAGCGTTCGTGTGACACGCTGCTTGTGTAACACTTGTACGAATTGTGTTGAGAGCATTAGGGCAAGTTCGATCTTAGAATGTCGATGAAAGTTGTGCATGGCAATGCATGCTATAGAACAAGAGAAGTAAAGAAAATGTAGCACTAATGGCTACAAAAAAATTGTTTGAAAAACTCATTTTGGAATATGAAATGTATAATAATGATATCAAGAAATGAAAGAATAGATGACTAATTAGTTATTTGATTGAGAAGTGAATTTTGGTTCTGAAATATTTATAGTAGAAAACACATAAATAATTAAAGTTCCATTTTGGTCACTGTCGGCTTCCATGTTTTTTTTTGACTTGCTCTAAAGTTAGCTAGTGACATTATATTTGAAAAGTTGTCTAATGTATATATCAGTTATAGAGACTTTTTGTACAGTTTTATTATAATCAGTGTGACGAGACAAAGTTTCATTGAGAGGATTTAAAATATAAGAGAAACTAAACACACGAAAAAGTAAGCCTGTCAAACGGGCCAGTTTGACCCAGCCCGACTCGGCCCACTAAGTCTGGCCCAGTCAACTCCTGGGCTACATGGCTGCTGGTCCCGGGATGTGCCAAAATTTTTTGGGCCCGATTGACACAGCCCGGAGTCAATTCGAACTAGACCTGCCAATTAACTGACCCGATTTTATTTTTATTTAAAAAAGAAATTGGAATTTAGCCATTTTGGGCCAAAGTAACTGTTGGGCCCAACGGCTATATAGCCGTTTGGAGCCTCAAACGGCTATTTGGCGAATTTATTTATTTTTTAAAATGATTTAAGAACTCTTTTAAATCCAAAAATTTTCTACAAATACCCTACACTTTCAAATCATTTTCCACACAATTTTCATTCTCTCAAATCTCATTCTCTCTCAAATATTTTATATATCTCCTAAAGTACTCAATTTTATTTTTTAATTTTGCGATTACAAATACGAGTGGAAGTTTTCTAAAGTCCCAACTACCGGATACTTTTAAAATTTGGTATTATCTTTCATCTCTTACTTTTATTTTTTAATTAGTGTATTAATTGTTGAATATCTATTTTAATTATTTTTGTGTATTTTGAATTTTTTTTAGTTTGATTTATATTATGGATAAATTAAGAAACCTCGGTAAAAGTGTCAAAATGTTTTATCCCAAAAGTGGTAGTAGTAGTAAAAAGCGAATTACTGGTGGTAGAGGTAATTCAAGTAGTAGATATACCTGTGTGCCTCAGGTACCGCTTAGTCAACCTTTTGAGGAAGAAGTAGGTGTAGGTGCTCATGATATCGATGATTTAAAAGCTCAAAAAAATTACGGTATAGAAGAAGAAAATGAAGTAGATGCGGTTAATTTAGATTAAGATGATGAAAATATTGGTGAGACACTCGTAGTAGGAAATGCTAATGTTTGATTTGAATCGGTTAATCGACCACTCAGTCCACCTCGTACCTCTAGAGCTTGTAGAAAAACTAGTATTGCATGGAAGTTTTTTACACATATAGAAGAAAAAACTAAGGTGCAATGTAATATTTGTCAGCAAGTATATGAGCATTAAAGATGAGGCAATCAAGGGGGTACGGTTACGTTAATGAGACATACAATATAGAATCACCAAAGAGAGTAATTTATTGCACAAGTTAGTGAGGCTGTTGGTGGGCCAACACAAATTAGAATGAACCCAACAACCGGTCAGGTAATTAAGAATTATAATAAATTGAGGGACCGAAAAGAAATAGTAAAAATGGTACCTATGGGTTGTTTGTCTTTCACTTTTCCTTCTTCGGATGCTTTTATTCATTATATTCAAGAAATTTATAATCCTATATTTAATGGTATTCCTAGAAGTATTTATTGAGCCAATATTTAAACTTCATTCACAATATGTTTATTACTAGTTTAGTAATACGCGCCTCGCGCGTGTATCTCGCTTCAATGAATTCACTTCGATATTATAAAAAAATGTCTGGACTAATAAATGAATTGATGATCTTATTAAATATGAAAAATACTTAAACAAAATATTAATATACATATGAAAATATTAAAAACAACTTTAAACTATATTAAAAGAAATTACTATGGCTATAGAACGACACTTGAAACAAGAGAAGTATAGCAATTGAAAATCAAAACGTATAAGATAGTATATACTACAACTATACGACAACAAATATAACTAATACATTACATAGAATACGAAATATATACAATTAGGGAATCACAAAGTTTAACGATTCAAATCTAACTCAATTTTTTGAAGAATTAGAATTTTATAGTAAAATAATTGAAAATAACAAACCTTGTATTGTTGTATTAATTTGTCCACCTTGATTAGAAAGATTTTCCTTCTTTGAAGTCGATAATCTCGTGGATGAAAATCTTCATCTCATTCTAGTACTAAAAGTAAGAAGATCAAGATACGACTAAGGTTATGCATATACTACCCTCCACAATCCCTTTTATTTTCACTATATCCATAATTCAAAAAAAAAAAACTCAAGAATAAATAGAGAACCAATTTGCTAAATTTAAGTTTGTCTTTATGGCCCCAAAAGGGGTAGGTCATAACCGCATTATAGCTTTGCTCAACATGAAATTATCAAAAAGATGTAGAACTAAAATTAAGTTCAAATTTTTAACAACATTTATGCAGAAAAGAAAAAACAAAAACAAAAATGCATGCCTTCTTATAGGATTTGTTAGAGACTCAACGAAAAAAATCAACAAACCTATTTTTCTTTATTCTCAATTTTCTCGTCTTAAATAAGTTATAGAAATTAATATATCCTAGTTGTTTGCCTTAAATACGTTACAAAAACCAATGTCCTTTTTCATTTAGGCAAGAAAAGATAGCCTATGTTTTATTCTTATTACATGTATATGGTTTTTAGGATTTCTTAATTTTAATAATTAATTAATAATCACGAAAATAGGTGAAAAGATAATTTTATTAAATGCGGATTATTTTAATGAAGGGTAAAAATTTCAAATCACTTTTCTAAGGGTCTTCACACTTTTAATATATTATATAGATTTATCTACATTGTTAAAAAATATTCAATGTAGAATGACTCTAACTTCTGATCTTGATCGTGCTATTAATAGAAATGATTATTTAACCAGTATTTGTCACTGGATAGATAATAATTTTGTTATGCAAAAACGTATTCTAGCTTTTTTGTATGATGAAGATCGTAGACATACTGGAGAATTTATTGTTGAATTTATTAGTAAAGTTGCAGAATTTTATGGTATTGAAAGAAATATTATATGTATTGCTTTTGATAATTCTTCTAACAGCAACACTGCTATTGAAAAGTTAAAAAATAACCTCTCTCCGCCGTTACTTGAAATATTTCATGTTAGGTGTGCTTGTCATATATATAATTTAATTGTAAGAGATGGTCTTGAATTTTTTGAGTTTTATATTGAAAAGATCCGACTTGCTGTTGGCTTTATTCAAGGAAATAATAATAAAAAAAGAGTGACAGAAATTAAAATTAAATGTGAACAAAATGGAATTATGCCGATATTTATGTCTGAAGAATGTGATACTAGATGAAATGCTACGTGTGATTATTTAAAAACTTGTCTTGCTTATAAAGTTACTATTACATTGACTTTTAACCAATTTTGTGGTTTATTTGCTAATGCGGCTAAATATATGCTAAATGATTCTGATTAGGTTGCAATTGGTGATCTTGTTAAGTTTTTGAAAAAAAATTTATATAGCTACGGTTGAATTTTTCGGTGCTTATTATCTTACTGTCTGTCATATTTTAGTATATTCAGCCGATATTTCTGCTTTGCTCAAAGAATTTAAGAATAAAGAAGGTTACAAAGAAGTAGTTAGTGCTATGTTTACTAAATTTAAAAAATATTTTTTTCTGATTCCCCCTATTTACTTGATTGGTGCTATACTAAATCCATGTATGAAATTTAATACTATGTGCCACTTTAGTTCTCTTATTTATTCTAACTTAGAAATAAATGCTAACAATGATTCTGAAGATGAAGAACAAGAACAACCAGATTTGTTTACGGCTATGAGTGATGCGAACATTTAACTTAGAAAAATTATATAATCATTATGCCGATTTACTTGATTTAGCTATACCGAAAAATATTACTCCAACTGTCGCTCCTCATGCTCCCGAAGAGCCATCATTTTCTAAAAAAGCAGCACATAGTGGTTTTCCTGATTACTTTTGTGATTTAAATGTTTGGAACAACATTGAGACGGGAACTCACACAACAACTTCTTGGAAAGAGCTTAAGTATTATCTTTGAACGCCGGTAGAGGATCGTAGATGATGGATCAACGCGTTGGATTGGTGGAAGAATAATGAAAGACAATATCATGTGCTTTCAAGATTAGCTAGAGATATATTGAATGTTCCAATGTCAACCGTTGCATCGGAAAGCGCTTTTTGTCAGGGACGACAATAGCTTGGAACAACCGACACTCATTGGGGATCAATGCTATGAATGTTCTAGTTTGCCTCAGAGATTGGATTAGAGCAAAATGAAGAAATCATGGAATGGAGGTGGAACCGAAAGACAAACAAAATCTTGAAGAAATTATGACTTCAAGGGATAACTCAGCACAATCAAGTCCAATGCATGGTTTTGCCCCCATTGATTTTGACTATCCTATGCCAGTTCCCATTAATATTAAAATGAATGAGTTGGAAAAAATGATGTAAAATTTGTAGATTTTTCATTCATGTAAATTATAAATTTTGGATCATTTTGCAATCAATAAAATACAAAATTCATTCACTCCTTAATTTATAATTTTTTCCATTTAAATTAAATTTCTAGTTTGAATTAAATATTTAGTTTTAATATATTACTAATTTAGTATCAAACTTTACACTAAGTAATAAACAATTAAACATAACAAACATATATACACATAATAAAAAATAAATTTCTTTTAAGTTCAAAATCTCAAGTACTATTATATTAAGTAGCATATTTTCTATAGTCTCTATCTAAATTATATATATATATATATATATATATATTTAATATTTTAACGAATACATATAGTGTATATAGGTTGTATGTATATCGTTTCAAATTTCAAGTGATATTTTAAGTAGTATATATTCTACATATATGTGCACATATTTTTTTTTATATTAAAATAGTATATATTTAATGTGTATATGTTTTTAAAGCAGTATAATATGTAGTGTATATATGACTATATGTTATATGTGTATATGTTTTCTACAATAGTATGTCTATAGTGTGTATATGTTGTATGTATATTATTTAAAGTAGTACATATATTGTATGATACGTATATATGTGTATATATTTGTAACGGACTCTAAGTAGAATATATTTAACGTATACATGTGTATATGTTTTCTAAAGTAGTATGTATATAGTGTATATATGTTGTATGTATATTATTTAAAGTATTACATATATTGTATGGTACGTATATATGTGTATATATTTTTAATAGACTCTAAAGTAGTACATATTTAACGTATACATGTATATATGTTTTCTAAAATAGTATGTATATAGTGTATATATGTTGTATGTATATTATTTAAAGTAGTACATATATTGTATTGTAAGTATATATATGCATATTTTTTTCAATAGACTCTAAAGTAGTATATATTTAACGTATATATGTGTATATATTTTCTAAAGTAGTATGTATGTAACGTATATAAGTTGTATGTATACTATTTAAAGTAGTACATATATTGTATGGTACGTATATATATGTATATATTTTCAATAGACTCGAAAGTAGTATATATTTAACGTATACATGGGTATATGTTTTCTATAGTAGTATGTATATAGTGTATATATGTTGTATGTATATTATTTAAAGTAGTACATATATTGTATGATACGTATATATGTGTATATATTTGTAACGGACTCTAAGTAGAATATATTTAACGTATACATGTGTATATGTTTTCTAAAGTAGTATGTATCTAGTGTATATATGTTGCATGTATATTATTTAAAGTAGTACATATATTGTATGGTACGTATATAGGTGTATATATTTTCAATAGACTCTAAAGTAGTATATATTTAACTTATACACGTGTATATGTTTTCTGTTGTAGTATGTATATAGTGTATATATGTTGTATATATATTATTTAAAGTATTACATATATTGTACGGTACGTATATATGTGTATATATTTACAATAGACTCTGAAATTTAACGTATACATGTATATATATTTTCTAAAGTAGTATTTATATAGCGTATATATGTTGTATGTATATTATTTAAAGTAGTACATATATTGTATGGTACGTATATATGTGTATATATTTTTAATAGACTCGAAAGTAGTTATATTTAACGTATACATGTGTACATGTTTTCTATAGTAGTATGTATATAGTGTATATATATATTGTATGTATATTATTTAAAGTAGTACATATATTGTATTGTATTTCTACGTCTATGTGTCTATATATTTTCAATAGACTCTAAAGTAGTATATATATTTAACGTATACATGTGTATATGTAATTATGTATTTAAATTTTCAAAAGTAGTATATATATATAGTGTATGTATGTTGTATGTATATTATTTAAAGTAGTACATATATTATATCGTACATATATATGAGTACATATTTGTATACACTCTAAAATAGTATATATAATTAACGTATAGTCGTATACATGTGTATATATTTTCTAATGTAGTATATATAGTGTATATATGTTGTGTGTATATTGTTTAACGTATTTAAAATGTATATAGGTGGGTACCTATAGTGTATATTAGAGAAAAAACTTTTAATTTCATTTCTTTTATATTTGATCGGTTTTGACCGGGTTGGACCGGTAAACCCTTAATGGGCCAGTCCCGGTTTATTTTTTGAAATACTGTTGGCCCGGAATCAGACCGGCCCATTAACACAGGCTTGGATCCGGAGCGGCCCGTTAACATAGGACTGGATCCGGATCGGCCCACGAACTGGTAAAGTAAAATGGGCCGGATTCAGCTTGACCCGACCCAGTTGACAAACTTACGAAAAAGTCAAGAAAATTCAAAATGACATCCTCGTACTTCTAACTAATAATAAATATAAATCGTCAATAAATAGAATTAATTAATATCTATAACGTCAGTGAATTGGGATATATTAGTCGAAGGGTAAGAAAGCTCGACGCGACATTATACATGTGATCAGAAACAAAATAACTATCGATTATGTTAATTTCAATATCTAAAGAGATCCTCCATTACTAAGTACTACTTCAAATAAAATTAACACTACATATAATATATAAGTGTTATTAAGGGTACTAAATCTGTATATTTTAATACGAACTTTAACATTAAGTTCAAGAATTATTTCAAGAACTACAATGAAGTTCCAAACATTTCAAACATGAGTTCAAATGAATAATCAAATGAACTATCAAAATCAAGTGCTTATCCAACTTTAAGAAATAAAGATGAAATAGAAAATGTAGAATCAAGTCCACGACTTCATGGTGTATCCTCAAGGAATGTATTTCCCTCAAGTATCCTAGGTTATGGACTCTTTCATACCAGGATAAAATGATTCTCTTTCAGAAAATAGCGGTACCTCAAATTTTATGAAACTTCAAAATCACTCAATGATTTGATGATCACATAAGAGTTTTTAGAAGAAGAAGAAGATTGTTTTTCAACTCAAAATTATATCTTTACCCGAGGAAAAATTCAGATATAGCCATCAAAATGTTGCTTCATGAAGAGAAACAATGGTCCAGAAAGGTGCACCTCTTCATAAAGGTGCAACTTTTTTAAAAAAATGTAACTCTTTGAAAAAGTCACACCCATTAGAGAGGTTATAACCAAAGTAAAATGGTGCCTATTCAAATTGCATCCTCTCTCTTGGTGTCTTTTCGAAAAAAAAAACACCTATTCAATTTCCATTCACAACTCTTACAAACCTAACAATCCCCCACATGAATGAGGAATGACTATATTATAAAAAAAATATACGGACACGTGTGTGAACAACAAGCAAAGACTGATTGCATCTGGATAAGTAGGTTTTCCTTTAAACTTTTCGTAGTGAACATGCATCGGATGCACTCGCTCAACCAATAGATGTGATATTTTTGAACCGTCAAACTTTAATGTACACCTAGACAATACAAGTAACACAACCAACCTTTTACCATTTATGGTTCTTACGATTCTATTCATTTTATCCATGAACACGTCCAAATTTCATGAGAGAATAGAGAATATGCATTTACTAATATTCTCCTTGAAGCGGCTTTTATTTTCCCTCACATAGGTGATTCATAAACGTTTAATCCTATATATTAAACTATTTGGTCAAACCTGCCAAATTTAGAAACTATTAAAAAGATTCAATCCATAGCCTTATCCTTGTTCTCTAAAATTTATCTTCATCATGAGAATGGATTGAGTATATGACAATGTTGAACCATCAGTCATAACTTTTTTCTGATCTCCTTGAACCTATATTTTAGGATCTCCAGTCTTCTAGGTAGAGTTACCACCATGTTGAAACACCCTAGGTTTTTGACCCTTGAAAATTTTCTGATCTTTGAGCTTACTGTCCTAGTAAAGACTCACCATACGAGTCATTTGGTGTGGGTACAGGTCAGGTTACCCAACTCATAAGTTGTCCAGTGAATGGTGGTGGGTTTCTGTTGTGGTTACAAGTTGGGTGATACGAGTCATTAAGTGATGTGATGAGTCGTTAGGAAGATTCTTCATCAAATCAGAAACTTAGTAACTTGACTTGGCTTTGAGTACAAGTGGCTCACTAAGAGCCATAAGGATAAGGTACGAGTGGCAGGATTGAGTTGTAGATTGTCCAGTGTTTAATCCTTTGGGTTCTATCTTGGATACGACTAGACTATGCGAGTCATATAGTTAGGTCACGAGTGGGATCAGGAAGTCATATGGCAGATAGTGTATGAGTGTCCAACTCACTATCTTGGTGATGACTCAATGGTACGAATTGTATGTTGTGGTCATGAGTCACGGGGTCGACTCATAACTACTTGCGATTTTTTTACAGTTTTAAGTTGGGGGCATTCTGGATATTTCCCCTTTTAACTCTCTTTGACACCACGACTTAAAATACCTTTTGGGACTTCATCAACCTGTTATTCCTAATTAAAAACTCTTAAAATATCTCTCAAACTCTTTGTTCAGGCAAAAGGCTAGAGTTTCTTCAAGACAATCAATTAGGGGCTTTCAAGAGTGATTCTTTCCATATTCGTTGGTGTCTAACGCATGTTACTCCTCCCTCATTATTATTTTACAAAAAAAATATGTTTTAATGTATGGTTCACATGATATTGTTATGGTTTTGAAATAAAGGTTGGGGTTTTTGGATGTTCATGGTTGAATAATGTTTCTCATGGTTTAATTATGTTTTTTTCCATGCTTTTAGTATGATTTTGACATTGTGGGGTGCATGGTAATGGTAAATAGATTTTGGGGTACTATAGATTCCCCAAATTACTTGGTTATGGTTTTAAAACTTATGTTCCCTCAACCTATTTGTGAAAATGCCAATGAGTATAATTTTGTCATATAGTTTGACTATTCTTGAAATCTTTGTATTTCATAAATGGTAATGGAACCTGAATTGGTCTGGTTGATTTTGTATAATTTGAAAATGCCTTGGTGGCCATGATCTTAGTTTAAATGGAAACGTGGAGTCTAACTTTGATTTAAAGGTTTTATATGGCATGGTTGGAATAGACATGCAAGCTCTAATTTTGGTATGACGATACCAACGGTTAATGCCTAACTAAAAGACTCCCTGGTAAATGGTTAGTAATGTGTAAATGGTTTGTAATATGGTCTTAAAAGGGTGTGTGTAGTAAAGCTGTGGAAGGTGGAGGTCTCGGGGGAACCAATATTGGAAACTCATGTTTGCTGATGTGAGATTTGGTCATGATAAATGTGTGCATGATGTCACACTTTATATTTTGGGATGTGTACTATTTATCTAAGGTTTTTCTTTGGTTCGTGCGTCAAACACACACCGGGGCACTTTCAGCATGGGAGATGAACCCATATAGCCCATGGGTAGAATTTTAGGATGACAGAGCTACATAGTCCAGGTTAAGATTTCAAATGCATGCTAAACCTTGTTCTCTATCCCGACACGATATATATGTATATGTGTGATCGTATGTGGTTATTTGACTTGGTTTTGAATGATGACATTATTTTATCTTTATTCCTGAGTTATATGCTAGCATTCACTCTGCTAACCATCTTCGAGCATTGTATCCCCATGTGATGCCAAAACCGACCATATTACCATTTCTCTACTTAGTGACTTGGATTCAAGGGACAGCTTTGCATCAGATTGAAGTGGTGAGCTTCCATACTCTAGAAGACTCCATTTCATGCTATGGATTTTCTTTCATTATTGTTATTTTTTATTTAATTTTGGCTATGGTCGGTGGCATGTCCCGACCGAATGTTCTTTTATTCTGGTTAGAGGCTTTGTCAGACAATTATAAGTATGGGCGGTGTTGGTATGGGTGCCAACCTTGGTATTAGTATTGACATTAGAATTGGTATTGGTTGGATATTTGGTGGTGACTGTTTGGTCACAGTTATGGACTTAATTCAATGTCTTTAAACTAATATTGTCTTATCTTGTTATATGTTCAAAATTTATCTGACATATGGTGCAGGCTGGTAAGCGGTTGGGTATTGGGGGTGGTCTCCGATTTTGGTTGGACTCGAGATACCCGACACGACTAGGCCTTGGTTTGGGTCGTGTCACATGTTGACTTGTCCTAGGCCGTAAATCCATTTCGTTCGATGATATCTCAACTCCCTCTCTAGATAGGCCTTTTGTAAGTGGATCCGACATTTTTCTTTGACTTTACATACTCAACAGTGATAACCACTAGAAAGTAGTTCTCTAATGGTATTATGTCTTCATCGCTGTTTGACTATCACAATGTATACATACTGGTGCCAAAGGTTTGAGCCAATAAGAAATATCTTTCAAGAAATTTTGGAGCTATTCAACATCTTTACTGGATTTATCTAATGAGATAAATTTAGATTCCATTGTAGAGCGAGCAATACATGTCTGTTTGGACAATTTTCAAGAGACTGTTCCTCCACCTAAGTAAATACATATTTACTTATAGGTTTTACTTCATTCAATTCGATGATCCAATTTACATCACTATATCCTTCAATCACCACTAGATATTTGTTATAATGCAAAGCATAGTCTTGAGTATGTTTTAGATACCACATAACTCTTTTCATTGTCATCTAATGAGTTTGATTGAGATTACTCGTGTACCAACTTAATTTACTAATAGCATATGCTATATTTGGTTGCGTACAATTAATGGTATACATCAAACTTACCAACACTCTTTCTAGTCTAACTGTGAGTCCCTTTCAACTTCGTTATTGAAGTGCAAAGCTTACGTCTAATGGGGTCTTGGGAATACTGAAATCTACATATTTGAACTTGTCAAGTACCTCTCAATGTAATGAGACCGTGACAACGCCAACCTTTATGGAGTTTTATGGATTCTTATCCCTAATCACATCCACAACTCCAAGGTTTTTCATATCAAACTTACTCTTAAGTATTCATTTGGTATCATTTATGTCAGAAATGTCTCTATTGATGATCAACATATCATTCACATACAAACAAATAATGACTTTGTGATTTGGAGTGTCTTTAATGTAAACACATTTATCATATTCATTTATCTTGAAGCCTTTTGCCAACATGGTTTGGTCAAACTTTGCATGCCACTGTTTGGATGCTTGTTTTAGTCAATAAAATGACTTAAAAGTTTGCACACTTTTTTTCTTTACCAAGAACCACAAAATCCTCAGGATGTTCCATGTAAATTTCTTCCTCCAATTCTCCATTTAGAAATATTTTGTCACATTCATTTGATGAATTTCAAGACCATATACCGCTGCTAAGGCAACCAACATCTGAATGAACGTTGTCCTTGTTATAGGCGAATATGTATCAAAATAATCAAGGCCTTTTTTCTCTTTAATGACTTTTACTACAAGTCTTGCCTTGTATTTTTCAATAATACCATCAACTTTCATTTTCCTTTCGAAGATCCATTTAGAACCTAAAGGTCTATTTTTTGGAGGAGGATCAACCAACTCCCAGTATGATTGCTCAAGATTGAATCAATCTCACTATTGATAGCCTTATTTCAAAAGAAAGCGTTCGAAGTTGACATCGCTTTTTTAAACGTTTGAGGCTCATTTTCAAGAAAAAATATTATAAAATCTTATCCAAAGGATGTTGACGTTCTTTGATGTGTATTACACCGTGGATTCTCATCATTAAGTATATTCTCATTTGGTTTATCTCGACATCATATAGATCCTTCACTAGATTGTTCATGTCCATCTTTATACGAATAAATATATTCAAAGAACTCAACATTATCTAATTCAATATACAGATGCTTCACATACTTTGATTCTACACACGTTTGATACTTCGATTTATTACACTCAAAGTTAGATAAAACTTCTAAGTTAATCAGTTTTCGCAAAGTTTTGTAATTGACATGTCCTAAATGTTCATGCCACAATTTATTTGACTCAAGCAAGTAACAAGAAATAGAACTTTTATTGATCTCAACATTTATTACATTGATCTTAAACAGGCTCTCGATGAGGTAACCTTTTCCTACATACACTTCTTCTTTGCTAATTACAATCTTATAAAAAACAAATACACATTTGAATCTATTTTTGGTCAGAAGTGATATAGACACCAAGTTCTTTCTCAACTCAGGTATATAACGGATGTTGTTGAGTGTCAAAACCTTGTCTAATGTCATCTTCAAGCAATTTTTTCTATTTATTCAACCTTTACTATTGTGGAGTTAGCCATATAAATCTTATCCTTTTCTTGAGCCAGAGCATACGAAGTAAATAACTCCTTATTGGCACATACATGATGGGCGACACCGAAATCAATCCACTAATCTCTAGGATTAACCACCAAGTTGCATTATGAATGCATGTCGTAAAGATCATCCACTTTATTTTTGGATTCAGCCATGTTGGCTTGATTCTTCTTCTTGCCTTTCTTATGGGCCTTTCTTATGGGCCCGACAATCCACAGACTTATGGCCAGCCTTATGTAATGACCCTTTTGGTTATTTTTCATATTTTCGCTTATCTTCGCTATTAGAGCTTCTCCATAGCTACCCCAAGTCATTTATGACTTGTTGGGACCGACGGTTTATTTGATCTTTAGAGTCAATTCTCTTTTTTGAAGTCTTCATTGGTTCCAAATGACCATCGGATGAAAACTTCAGTGAAATGATCTAGGATGCAAATTTTGACTATGACACCAGATCCAAAATATCTATTTTAGTCTAGGCAGACCTTTATTTCGGGTTCCAATGCACCGGATCTCATTTTGACCTATTAGTCGAAAAGTTAAGAAATTGAAATATAGGTGTAGGACCCATATTTCGTCGAAACAACCTCGAATTGAAAATTCGACTTCTTTATCACGTTCGAAACGTTGATTTTAGACTAGGGAGACTCTTGGTTCAGGTCCCAAGGCTTCCAAACTTATTTTGGGATATGGAGCGAATTTTATGGAAAATAATACTATAGGTGTGGGCCTCACTTTTTGCCAAAACGATCTTGGATGAATGTTTTGATGATTTTAATGGATTTGAAATGTTGTTTACACTCAAATTTTACTACTTTATAATATTATTTAGGTTCCGAATGAGTTTTGAGGGTCAAAAATAAGTTTTTGACTTTGTTTTCACGGGGATACCGTATCTCTTCGCCGAGGGGGGCTATAAATAGACCCCAAGGTCGCAAATTTGGGCATTTTCCATTCATATTTGAGAGTCTAAAACCCTAAATGGGTATAATAACTCAAAATTGAGTCTTGTGGGTGTCTAGGGATCTTGGTAAATATTTTTTATCATGATTATCATCCGAATTAAGTTAAGATTTCATCACTTTATTGGTGAATTTCTTAGTTCTTGACCCAAAACCCCAATTTAGCTTAGGGCTTGATTTATCCCTAAATTTGGTTTGTTTGCACCCATTAATTGGGGATTATGATTCCTTGGTGATGTATGAGCATTGAGTTGATCTCAAAAATGCTATTTCCGTACGTGGGATCCACTTGGGGGTTTTTATGTCGTTTTTGGACCCAAAGAACAATAGTGCAATATGGATATCGTTAGACTCATATTGATGAGTAGATTATGTTTTTGATAGCACGATGACATTTTGGAGATTGTGAAGTGAAGCCGAGCATGTAGTGCATGATGTGAGGTTTTGCAGTTTGGCCTTGAGTTAGACTTCTACCTACTCTTCTTCGAATACGATGTGTGTTATATAAGGCATGTGAATGTGGATGTTAGACTTGATTATGAATAAATAACCTAGTATTTATTATTGATGTTTGGGAAATTGGATGAGGATTTTGGACTAGTAAGGTAGTATGTTTATAACTATTGCCTTCTCCCTAGATTGAATTAATTTGTAGTATGAAAATATTCTGATGCTAGGTTTGGGATGTGGTCCAATTGTTGGAATCATGATTAGTGTGATTGACCTTAGTTGGACTATTCTAGTGATCTTGAAACTGTATCTTGGGGTAAAATTGGCATAATTGCCCATGTTCCTAGATGAATTTCCTATTTTAAGATTGGTTATGGATTACTTGACATCTAGAAGTTGAACTAGATACCCTAGTCTAGTTTTAGGCATAGTTCGCCTATATATAGAGATTGAGGATTAGAAGTGGGATCATTCGACCCACTTAGGCCAAGACTTGTGTTAGCCCTTGTATGCTTAGTTGCGGATAGTAGGCCTAGTTAAGACTAATGAGCCTTATTTATGAGATTTACTTGGTGAACTGGTAAATTGTGATGATTTTTGCCGGATTATGGTTAATGGACTATAGAGATGTTAATTTCCCTTAGATGTGATATCAGGCCTTTAGAGATATTATTTCCTCTTAATTATAATATTTGACCCATAAAAATGCATTTTCCTCTTAGTTGTGATAGTTGACCCATAGAGATGCATTTTCATCTTAATTATGATATTTGACCCATAAAGATGCATTTTCCTCTTAGTTATGATATTTGGCCCATAGAGATGTATTTTTCTCATAGTTATGATATTTGGTCCATAGAGATACATTTTCCTCTTAGTTATGATATTTGGCCCATAGAGTTGCATTTTCCTCTTAGTTATGATATTTGGACCATAAAAATGCATTTTTCTCTTAGTTATGATATTTGACCCATAGAGATGCATTTTCCTCTTAGTTATGATATTTGACCCATAGAGATGTATTTTCCTTTTAGTTATGATATTTGGCCCATAGAGATGCATTTTTCTCTTAGTTATGATATTTGTCTCATAGAGATCCATTTCCTCTTAGTTATGATGTTTGATCTATAAAGATGATTTTCCTTTTAGTTATGATTATTGGGCTTATAGAGATGATTTTCCTCTTGGTCAGGATGTATGACCTATAGATATGAGATATCTAATAGATATGATATGCTTATTAAAATCATGCCTCCTATATGTGAGGTGACTATAGATATGGTACGACTTATAAATGTGATTGTGATATGAGTTTCAGATATGTGTATGGGCATAAGGCCGTGATTATGATATCGTGATTATTCTAGATATATTATTGGGCCGAGGATCGTGTTATGATATTGGTTGAATATCCAAAAAGTATTTATCCTTGTAAAAGATACAATTGTATAATATGGACACATATATGTTTATGTTGCCTACAATTTCATTGACTGAATATTGGTGATGGCATGCATAGATTTGGTACACTCATGATTATTATATTGGTATTGATGTGATCCTAGCTGAAATACGACTTTATCACTAATTTTTAAATAAGGTTTAAAACCCACTTTTCACCTTAACAATGGATTTCTTTACTATAACAATTGCCTTAACTAAATGGAATATTTATAGGTATAAAAGAGGTTAAACTATTGTTTTAAAGATTTGATCGAGACAAATTTTGGTCCATGACTTAACACTATTATTTATTTCGATCGTGAGATATTCTTACCCTTTCTACACTTATAAAATGATTTAGTATTGAAGATCATTCTGGGCAACAGACTTACGAATTTACATGCTTTTAGCCTGGCTTGAGTCCGTGCATCTATTATATATATCTATATGTATTAATGATTATGGTGATATATATACCTTGTTCGAGTCTGGAGGATACTATTATGATGATATATATATAATCGGTTTCAGTTTGGAGGATACTGTTGTGATGATATTTATACCTGGATCGAGTCCAGAGGATATTGTGATGACATGTTGATACCCGTAAAGGCCGGAGGTTTATTAAGATGATGATGGTGGTTACAATGATGAGATTGTAATGTCGATTATGTACCTTGCATTCATTCTTGCATGCGCATCGCCTATCACTAGTATGCACCTATGTCTATCAACCGGTATGGAATGATTGCATGGATATGGGTGATAAATATGCCTTGTGTTGTTGTATGTTGATTGAACCTTTCAAGCCCGAAGTGGGGGGGGGGGGGTAGGCATAGGCTCAGCTAGGTGTTTGGTTGTCCAAAATAACCGATTGCTCGCACTATTATTGATATTATTATTATTATCATTGTTATGATTATTATTATGGCTAGTTTATGAAAGATTGGTCATTGATTCGGTATCGAGATTTGAGGTATGTTCCTGAACTCTTATATCTTACGATTACATTATTATACATTATTAATTCATGTCTAGCCATATGGGTTAGAAACGCTAATTATGAGAGTATTAAATCCTGATCAGATTATAATGATGTCTTAAAATGAGGACATGATGATTTAGGTTATGCTTCGAGTTGACCTCATAACTATACATATATATAAATATATATTTGGCTATAGTAGCTATGGTACTACCGTATACCCCTCCTTCATTTGTTCATATTGTATATTTATTCCTTGGCCTTGAATATTATTATCTACCCTTCTTTCACCCTTTATTCATATATTAGCTTGGGATATACGGTATAGTATTGAGATTTACGAATTTAGACATGAATAGGATAGTTCATCCTTGATACGTCCTTAGCTTTATTATGTTAGTCTCTTAGACATGAATAGAATAGGGTATCCTTATTGTCTCATTCACCTGCTATATGATTTATAGACTCTTTGGTGTAATTTTTATTTTGTTTATATATTACATATATGCTTTATCTTTGGAGCTCAATTGGCAGTTACCTACTGAGTACCATATATATTACATATATGCTTTATCTTTGGAGCTCAATTGGCATTTGTCTACTGAGTACCATTTGTTTGGTAATCATACTAAACTTTTGCAGCCTGCAGATCATAGTACGGGTTATCACCATTGATGTGTATGTCGTGCGGAGCAGCCATGGTTCAGAGACTGAGAGTGAGCTTCTGACATTTAGAGTCTTATTTAACTCCCTCTTATATATTAGACTAGTCTCTATATTATATTCGGAGATAAGTTGTATCAGTGTAATTCCATTGATATTTCACTTTTGTACTCTTATTATATTAGAAGCTCTTGTACTGATACCATAGATTTTGGGATTCACTTATGTCTCTAATCTTTATTTCATTTATTCCGCATTCTTTTCTTTATATTATTGAGTAGTCCATTACTAGTCGTTCCGGACTATAGGTTGGGGTTGCCTACTGATGGGTTATAGTAGGCACCATTATGACCTGAGAAATAAGGTCATGACACCTTGCCATAGTTAAAGCAAATTTCTTTGAATTTCTTATTTGGAGGATTGCTTTGTTGTCCAGATACTTTCTTGCATTTGTTTGAGTTGTTAGGGTTATTCTACATAATATTTGCTCCACTAATTGCAGAATTCCCTTTTGACCTCTTCTCGACTGCTTTGTTATCTTTTTCAATACGTAACCGCACATTGCAGTTTTCAACTGACATCTCCTTTTTTTTATGCTTCAAGTAGTTTTTGAATTTCTTCCACGAAGATCCGCTACTTAAAAAGCCTCATTCATAAACAAACTATAATACCCCAAGTTTTCATATTCTAAACCTCCCAAGAAATAGCCCATGAGGTTAGCTTTCCAATGCATCAAGCCTCATCTCAGTCCGAGGCCATGGCAAGAAGTTGTGGGAATTCATAAACTGTCATGGTTACGACTCAGGGAGACGAGTCGTTACCACTAGTGATGAGTCATCACGAGTGAGTCATAACCACTCTAGTAAACCCCTTTGCCTTAGGCCTAGTGACTACGATACCTCAAGATGAATCATAATCAATGACTATGAGTCATAAGAAGGGAATCGTAGTCACAATAGTGTTTGTGTCCAAGAACCCTCTCCAGTGGTTACGAGTCCAGCATATGACTCGTAACCAGACCTTACGAGTCTGTGCATGACCCGTAGTCTGACCAGTATGTGATCCAAGGCCTCAGCTTCTAACTATGACTCTGCCTTACAACTCATAATCAGTCATGACGAGTTGTTAGGTGGCAAGTCATAGTCTGTAACGCCCCGAAAACGGGCCCCGAGGCATCACACGGTGCTTAAGGCTACAAGTAGCCCCAAGCTAACCCTTTTAGCCGTTTTTCTACCATTCAACACTTATAATCAAAGTTATCATAATCAAAATATCTAAACATCCTACATAATATCATACTGCAATACAAATGAAATACGGAAAGTAACAAAATACGACATCTTTGACAAATCTGATCAATCTATCCATCTAGTCTGACAAGCCTCTACTAAACTGTATATCCATGAGCCATTGGGACAAACCCCAACTGACCCAAACTCAGGAAATAAACTGAACGACTCAAAGAAAATGAGGAAAGCTGAATAACTAGTCCTCAGACCATGAGGACTCACCACTGTAGAGGATGTAGATCAACGTGCTCGGATAATCACGATCAAACCTGGGAATGAGGATTTGAACCTACATTATAGAGAAAATGTAGCACGCATGCAAACATGTGGGTGGGTCAGTACCATGGAATATGTACCGAGTACATGGGGGTGCATGAAATAAATATATTTATATGCATATATATATATATATATATATATATATATATATATATATTTAACGATTATGTCATAAGTTTTCTTTCCAAATCATGCAGGACATTTGTAAATGGCTCATAAAGCTTGAAAGAAATCTAAAATTTGAAATCATACACAATGAATGGTAAAACATGCCAATCTGGATATCATGAGCCATTAAACTTAATCCAAATATCAAAATTCTTTTCTTATTCTCTCATCAAGCAATCGTACTGAAATCTGGAATATTGAATACATTATAAATCTGCATTTCAAATCTCTTTTAAATCAGTAAAAATCAATCTAAGAATGATGGACGACTCTTTGGGAGGTTCTTCTAACCGACATGTACACCACGTGAGCACCCATGATGTCCCGCGACTTGCCCCCGTAAGGTTAGGGCTGTCCGACCCTTGCCATCGGTGTAGAACAATCTCATCTCAGTGATCACTATCTTAATTTTTCACATATAGTGGAAATCAATGTCTCAACCTACGGTGGCACATAGTTCTGGGGTATGAAACCATAGTAACATACCCAACTCGGTGCTAAATACTACTCCCAATACTATGCTCAAAAATCTCAAGAAAAATCCACTTTAAGGGTAATCTCATATTTCTTAAGTTAAATAATTGATAAAATCCGTAACTCGTTTCATAAAGTGGATTTTAACTCTGTTGTGACCAAAAGGTCAAATCTTTCTATACTTCATCAAAAATAGTCTAAACATGGGTGCATGTAGCACATAAATTCTCAAAACAGTAATCTCAATGTGGGTTAATCACCCTTATAGCAATACTTAATCAAAACATTACAACATGTATGCTTTACATCACAAGCATGCATAATTTATACGGAAATCTGAAAAATTTCAGCCTTTAATCATAACAATAATCTCAAACTCATGGAGTTTATTTTCTAAACATTCAAAATAATCATAGTATCTTGAAAAACAACATAGGATAAGATTTATCACTTCAAATTCATGATAAAACATGTAAAAATCATGTATCTTTGTAAAATAATGCAAACTTTGGGCAAAAGAACGAAAGGGTGTTCTTGTTCATAACCCCACATACCTTTATGGTAACGAATTCGTTGAAAGATTGGACCCTCAATGTTGATTGTGTAACCCTAGTTGTTTTTCTCCTTTAGTGCTCTTGGATGATGAACTTAGACTGATAATAGGGTTATGATGTGTTTAAAATCTATTAAATTCATAAGGTTAAGTTTAGAGGTGTGTAAGGAGTGCCAAAAGACTTAATTTCCCTCAAAATAATCCAAAAATGAAGTGTTTAAGTCACTTGAAACCATAAGATATGCGCCGCATATGATATCGTATATATTTACATAGGCGCCGCATATGATATCGCCTATATTTACATAGGCGCCGCATATGCTATCGAATATGCTTTCCAGTGGCCATGTGCGATTGGTTAGGCGACGCACTTTACTTTGCAAAGCCATAACTCCTAGCTCGGGTGTTGGAGTTTGGTGAAATTGGTATCGTTGGAAAGCTAATTCGATTCTCTATAATTTTGTTGGTAGAAATATGCAGAAATAACATATATTTATCAAGTTATGCTCATTCAAAGATGACCCTTGTGAATTCAAACACTAAAACTTGATGGATTTTGAAACTCTTATCTTGTACTACCTTAAGTGACTCATATAACCACACTTAACACATCATAAGCTCTCTTATACCTAGGGTACTATTGGTAATTTAGGTGCCCAAATATGGCTTACAAAAATTAAGGTTTTCACATAAATGAACAATGGTTCGTTTCTAGCTTAGGAAAGTGCGGGGCATTACATAGTCAAATCAGAATGTACCTATAATCCCAGGCTTTGACTCAGACCATGAGTTATAACCAGTTGTTACGATTGGCAAGTTGAGTCATAACGACTGGGGGCATTTTTCCTGCATATTTTTTACGGGCCTTTGTGTCTTTTCCTACTTCCTTAAAAGCAAAACCCATGTTGTTTTAGATTTACAAGGGATGGTATAAAAGCCCTAAAGCCCCAAATCATGACATAATTCTTAATTTCACCTAAGAAAGTCAAGAGTGATGGTTTTCTCTTCTTCCTCAAGAAATTAGGGTTCCTCAAGAACAAGATCTATTCTAAGAATCTTCCTAAAGCTTCTACTTTAGGTATGTTGTGTATTCATCAATGGACCCCTTTCACCTATTGAGCCCAAAAACTCTCTTTTTGGTTAAATTATGAATTATACTCTAACTTATGATCAATATCAATGTAAATCATGAAATTCATCCATGTTTCCCTATTAGTTTTACATTCAAGCCATGCTAATAGTTTTATCTCATGTAAATCATGATCCTATATGCTTGAAGTTTCAAAACCCCATGTCATGTTTAGTCAATATCATGTCAAATTCTCAAATTATGCTTTAAATTATAAAAATATGAGATTTTCCCAAGGTTAACTCTTTTCCATATTCAAATTCATATAGTTTATCAGGCTATTGAAATGTCTCATGATTTGGGTCTTTGAATTATGACTTTATGTCACTGTTTTAAGTATTGTTATCAAATTTTATAATCATTGTGTATGGGCGGGTTATGAAAACCTGATACCTACATGTTTACTTATGTTTCAGACTTTTCAAGTAATGAGTCAGTCAACTCATGATTTTATTGTTATGCCTTGTATTATTTCATGTTAAATTATCAGTTTAATATGTTCATGATTTTTTTAGATTAAGCATGCACTGTTAGTTTTAAAATACCTTATGTGAGCAAATTAGTTATCAGTGTATACATTAGCTAGTATTTCAGTGTCTTTCAGTTGGGAGTAGGATGTAGCACCGAGAGGAAAATGTGGGTTCAACGCATCCTACTTTATGGAAAATACGTTCTACCATAGATTTAGGGACCTCGCCATAAGTGTTTCCCTTACCCAATATGGACTCAGTTAGTGATCAATCTAGTTCAGTTTAGGTTCTACTCTTATGGCAAGGATAGAACAACCCTCCTTAATGTGGGTCCGATGTTGGACTCCATGACAGCTCACACGGTTTATGTCGGTTACATGATAGTTTTCACAGTTTTAGTCAGTATTCAGTCTATTTTAATTCAGGTTTTCTTGACCAAGTAGTCAGATTTCAATATTGATTCAGTCAGTTTTACACATTATTTCAGTTATTCAGTTATCAGTTATTTAGATCATGTCAATACATATTATATTTGGTCATGCATTCTCAGTTTTACATGTTCATGCATCCATGTTTAGATTTCACATGTATTTCAGTACTCTTTGCCTCACTTACCAGTACATTCAAAGTACTAATCGCATACTTTTCTCTGCGCTGTGTTTAGAGGTGTTCATGGGTCGGTTATTGGTCAGTACCGTCGGTTTGGTTCTTGTTGGTTTAGTTTGGTTTGGTTCATTTTTTTAGGTTTATAACTTTAGCTAATGATAAAGATTGAAAATTTTAAAAAATAAATTCAATCTAACATATGATATGTCAACCGAGTGTTGTATCTCAACCTTGAAACTATGATGTTAGCTAAGTGTTATACTTTGGGAAAGCCATGAACAACTCCATATGAACGCTTTTAAAAAAATATTTAAAAACTACATTTAACTGAATGATATGATAAACCCCCCAAAAGGTGAACACATAAACTTCTTGCTCAACAAGGTTCAAAAAGAAATTTAAAATTAGTGATTGTCTATAGTCTAATGAATCTCATCTGTAAATTTGAATATACAACAAGGTATTATTTTCACAATTAATATCATTTGTCATTCAAAATGAGAAATTTATTTAGAATTTCGTAAGGTACTGTCAACTAGATGAAGGCATATGACTGAATGTGTTATGACTAAAGATAAATCATGATTAAAATATAAAATATAACAAATATTTACATTGTATTTATGAATAATATATAAATAATTATAATATATATATATAGGTTTGGTTTGATTATTTTGTTGGTTATTTTAGAGTAAAACCAAACAAAATTAGTATCGATTTTTTAAAATTCAAAATCAAACCAAACCAAATCTAACCAAATATCAATTTTTAATCAGTTTGATTTGGATCACGGTTTGGTTTTTTAAAAAAGTAAATCGTGAACAACCCTAGCTATTATAAGACCCCGCAGAAGTTCTAAGCATAACTCAGTCCCTAGAACTTGATAAGGGGTCCCAGACTTACAAAATTTCAGGTAAGTGTTGGAACTTAGTCTTTTCTAAAGCCCTCAAACTTAGAGGAATTTCTTTACGACCTTTCCAACCTCTGAAAGTTAGTTTTTAAGTTGATTCATGATCGAGAGAGTCAATAGTACATCTCGGGTGAGTTTTGGAATTTTTGGACAAGCGTAAAGGCATGTTTGAAACTCCAAAATAGTAGCTCAAGGCGATTAGCCCGTGGAGCCTCGCCCAGTCTGGTGCTAAGGGAAGTTCACAATGGAGACCACGGTGCCTTGGCTAGAGTGGCTCTCCAGAGCCCGCGGCGCCCTGGCCAGTCTAGTTTGGGTAATTTTTTGCAGTCAGGCTCTGTATTTTTAAGGGTAAATGGGTCATTTTCCCTTCACCCAATTGCTCCATAAGACGGGATTAAGGCCTCAAATAGCAAAATCACTCATTATTTTCACAAAATCCTCTTAAGAACAAGCCTTATCTTTATCAAGTTCGAGAAATAAACCTCAAGAATTCACCCCAATTTTCACAAAGTTAACAAATAAGGTATGTGAAGTGTTCATCCAAGGGTTTTCTTCCATCCTTGGAGTTCAAGAAACCTTTTTAAAACTTGAATTATGATGTGAATTTGATTGTGCTCATGTGGATATTGTTGTATGATTTCCAAGTTGAGATTTTTAATGAATTTCATGAAAGTATGTTAGCATGTGTGTTGAATTATGATTCTCTCATGTTGAAATCCTTGAATTGTAAATTTATTATGATAGTCATGGTGCATTAGCAGGTTGTACATGCCCAAGTATATGGTTATGCCTCCCATGTGTTTAACAAAATGTCTACGTGAATAAATTGTGCATTGTGATCCATTGGTGACCTTATGATGAGTTCATGTTAGAATTACATGTTCCAAATTTGCTCCCATGTTAAAGCTAGACTTTGTAAATGTTTGATGGAATGTCCATGAGGATTGAATAGCGAATTTATGATGTGATAGCATACGTTTCCATTCATGTATAAGTCCAAATGTATGGCAAAATATCTTAGTGATTGCATTGTGAATAGTTGATTGTTGTCATGTTTTCAAGAATTGCCATGTCTTAGTATTATCTACGCTATCGAGTCCTGGGGGTATTTAATACCCGACAATTTAGTTTACCTAGAGCCAGTGTTAGTAATAGAATACTATTAGTCAGGTCACGATCAGTAGTATTCTCAGTCAGTTACAAAACTCAGTAGAACTCAATCAGTTACAGAATTCAGGAAAACTCAGTATCAGTCTCGTTCAGTTCGTTACATCAGTTCAGTGTCTTTCAGTTGGGATTAAGATTCAATACCGAGTGAACCCAAGGATAGGGACTCACCTGCCAGTAGAGGGTGTGATCCTTAGTAGCAATCCTTGCATTCCAGAACTACGTAGCCAGTGTTGGTTGAGACATCAACCTGCTAGTTGAGGGTTTATGAGGTGTCTTACCTTCCAGATTGAGGGTACCACCATTCTCCTTCAGAGCACCTACCAGATGAGGGTGACTTAACATTTATTTTTACCCATGGCACAGTACTGACACCCTTCCAACTAGGGTTACAGGTTGGACCCCAATCAGTTCAGAAAGGGGCATGTCGGTTAGATGATTACCTCCCACATTCTCAGTTTTAGTTTCAATTTTAGTGTAAAACTCAGTTCAGTTCTATTGAATTAGGACGGTCAGACATAGTTACTTAGATTAGTACGGAACTCAGTTCAATTCTACAAAATCAGGACTGTCAGGTACAGTCACTCAGTTATCAGTAGTATAGTATTAGTAAACTCATATATCAGTAAATCAGTATTCAGAACTCAGTATTCAGTGTTATCATGATCTCAGTTACAGTTTACGTATTCATGCATGTACTCACATTCAGTTATACTCGTGTCATTCACACTGTGTTGTTCATGCATATGAACCCATGCATATCAGCCTACCTCACTTAACATACCACTACATTCAAAGTACTGGTGCATACTTTTCTTTTGTGCTATGATGTCTTATATCATAGGTTCAAACCCATGGGCTCCTGACTGCACTTAGCAGCCCAACTTATTAGTGGCAGAGTTAGTGATGAGTCCTCATAGTTCGAGGACAGATTTATCATTTCAGTGATACCAGTACTCAGTTTACTTCAGTAGCTGGAGTTAGTTGGGGACTTTTCCCATCATCTCCTTATTTCAGACAGTTAGAGGCTTTTAGACTAGAGTATTTCGACTGATGTTCAATTTCAGCATTGATATTTAGTATTTATTTCAGATTTGAACCTTATGGTAGTTTTTTGCCTAATTTTTGCTTATTTACAGTATTATTATTCAGTTATTATAGCAGGTACCAGTCATGGGTTAGCTTGTGGTACTTCGGGGTCACTAACACCGTGTAGCATCCAAGGTATAAAATTGGGGCATTACAGCTATGTTATCCTATAACATAGGTGTGGGCTCATAGTTTGCTGACCATTCTTAGACAACTCAGCATATTCCAGCAGTGGTAGTGGTGAGTCTTCATCCTTCGAGGACGTGATATGTTATTTCGGCATTTCAATATTTCCTTATATTTAGTCAGTCGAAGTTAGTTATGGGCTTGTCCCATCAACTCCATATATTTTAGAGGCTTTCATGCTAGATGCTCAGGCAGTCAGTTTATCTTTCAACTTTTCAGTTATTTCAGACATGTGTGTTATATTACAGTATTCTATCTTACCATATCGTTAATAGTTTATCTTTCACATACGTTATTTTAGTATTTCTTTATTCAGTTCACATGGCAGGTACCAGTTTATGGGTTTGCTTGGGGTCACTTATGGACTTAAGCACCGTGTCGTGACCAGGGGATAGCCTTAGGTCGTGATAAAGCTTGGTATCAGATCCTAAGGTTTCAGAGTGTCATATGGAGTCCGAAAGTTGCGTTAAATAAAGTCTTGTGCATGGGTGTAAAGTGCGCCACACTTATGGTCAAGAGGCTATGAGACGTTTTATGAAATTTTCCCTTCTTTCAGTGTTCATGTTGTGTGAAAGAGCATGAGCTCTATTGAATTCCTTTCTTTCTAACTCATCCTTCATTTTGTTTACAAAAAATGCCTCCCAGAAGAAATAATGAAAGAAGGAACGGGGATCAGCCTGCACCACCACCTGTTTAGGAAGATCCCCTGAACGATCATGTTTCTCATGTTGAGTTCAGGGCCGCTTTCACAGCCTTGACCCATTTTGTAGCTGCTCAGAACAGTCAGCAGGCTGTTGCTGCAGCCAATCTATTGTTGATTGCAACTGCAGCTAGAATTCAGAATTTCATTCAGATGTATCCCCCTTCATTTTCTGGTTCCAAGTCTGAAGAGAATCTTCAAGAGTTTTCGGATGCTGTGCAGAAAGTGACAGATATCATGGGTGTCACTTCTAGTGAGAGTGCAAACTTAGCTATGTATTAGTTGCAGGGAGTAGCTCACACCTGGTTCAAGTAGTGGAAAGAAGACAGGGATGTTGATGCAGGACCTATTGAGTGGAAAGAGTTTGCCACAACCTTCTTAGATAGGTTCTTTCCTCTAGAGCTAAGGGCGGCTAAGATTCAGGAGTTCATAAATTTGAAACAGGGTCACATGAGTGTGAAGGAGTACTCGCTCAAGTTCACTCAGTTGACAAGGTATGCTCCTACTATGGTGGCTGACTCTAGACAATATCAACATACCTTCCTTCCAAAATTGTAAACAACTCAATAAATTAAATTCAATATTAGCAAAAGAAAATCACACAGAAAATCTATGAAAATAAAACATACTTATCTTGCGCTAGTTTGGTGCAACTAAAATCAAAAGTTACCTTGAGATGAGTTTATGTATAATAAAATAGAAAATAATGCATCAGGGACCATAAATTTAAAAGCACCAAGAACAAGAAAATGTGTAGAAGAACAAAAAGTAGACACAAATTTGCAAAATTTGAAAGTTTATGATGATCAGTTTTTTATGAATGATCAGAAACAAGAAAAAAAAAGAGGTGGTTATTATGCTAAACAAAATGATCATATAAGAAAATAATATAGAACTAAAAAAAAAAAGAGAGACAAATTTGCAAGATTTGAAAGAGGATGTTGATTAATTTCATATGAATGATCGAAAAAAAGAGAAAGGAGCTTGAGATAATGATCATTAAAAATATGGCCATGCAAAACAATCATGTAGTACAAAACAATGGGACTGATTCACAAGCTTTGAAAGGTGATGGTGTAGAAGTTAGACATGACATACTATAGTTACAGTTTATCGATTACATGACCTTAAATAGGAAGATGTGGAGGATGAAAATTAGAATAGAGGATAGTAGGTAGAATTGCGTACTTGCTAATAAGAAGGAGTGCATTGTTTTGTTATCCGTGCTACTAATCATAGTACTACGCTTGTATTATCTTATTCTTGGAGTTTTGGTGATGTTTGCACGGATTTAATTAAATAGGTATAATAGATTTGGTACATATTTGTAGTGAATCTATTTTTATTTAGTGCGTGGATGTTATCTTTTAATAATTTACTTTTTTCGTAAGATATATTCATTAATTATTTTATCTTTTTCATCATAATTATATTCTATATCCTTTTTTAATTTTTTCTGCAGTGGTTTTAAAATTTACAAAGACGATGAAATCTGATTCAAATAATCTCTAGTAAAATATTTCACAAAATCATTTCATCTCATCTCTAGTTTATATTGAAAGCCCTTTTTTTTCCCTATCTCAATTCAAACACATCAAAAATTAACGCTCTCACTCTTTTAGTTTGTATCTAAATTCTCACAATCTTACATCTTCTTTTATCTGTATCGTAATTTCCACAATCTCGCATTTTCATCTGTTTTGAATTGAATTTTTTTCACTATTCTCACATATAAACACACACTTTCTACTCATAGTTAACATCTTTACTCTATATTAAAGAGTATTTGCTCTTCTTTTTTCTTATTCTCTCTTTTTTTAGTTTTTTCTTACTCATTTTTTTCTATTCTTTTATTAATTTTTTCCTCCACATCTAGCTAAATACAAAGTTATGAATGATTATCATGATATATTTAATGAGCTAGATCCATTTTTGAACGTGATGAATGGGATCATCGCAAGACTTCAACTGGTAACTACAAAAACGATGGTGCACGATCTTATATGGAAGAACAAAAAGAAAAGAAAGAAATTAATGAAGATGATTGAGAAATGGCCATACAAGAAGATTGTGCACAAGTACAACAATGTGAGACTAGTTTAAAAGATTTGAAAAATAACTATAACAATTTTTAAAATCTGATTTAAAATTTAGAGTTTTTTTTTTTTAAAAAAAAAATTTCTTCTCAAATTCTTCCCTATCTATTCTCTCACATCTTGAAAGTATATCGAAAAAAAATTCTCATTTTTTAATATTATCATCTCTATTCACTCTATACAAAATAATTATTTCACTTCTTCAATTTGTATTGAGATTTTTCTTCTTCTTATCTATATTTCAAATCAAAGTTTTAAAAATAACTTTATTACACTAGTCTCTGGATACGTTTGTTGCACGTGTATTTTGATTCTATTAGTACAGTATTTTTTTTAAATGATAATTTCTTCTTTTTTTCTTACTCACTCTCTTTTATTTTCTTCTTAAATTCTTTCCTCTATCTATTCTTTCACATTTTTAGTGTAGATCAAAAATTATTTTCTCATTTTTTACTATTCTTATCTTAATTCAAACACTTCATTAATAAATGTTTTCACCTTTTTAGTTTGTATAAAAATTTCCACAATCTCACATCTTCATCAGCTTGTATCTAAATTCTTATAATCCCGTCTCTTCATCAATTTATATCAAAATACTGTCCTTCCTTATTTTATTTTTTTATATATATATTCACATGTATATTCTCACACATTCTACTCTTCTTTCACGTCTTCAATTGATATCAAGGAGTTTTGACACTTCGTTCTTATTTTTCTTTTCTTTTTTCTTAAATTCTTCTCTCTATCTATCTAGCTAAATACAAAGTGATGAAAAATTATCATGATATATTTTATGAGCTTGACTCACTTTTTTGAAAGTGATGAATGGAATCATTGCAAGACTTTAACTAATAAAATCTACAAAAATGATGAAATCTGATTTAAATAATCTCTAGTTAAATAGTTCACAAAATCATTTCGTCACATTTCTAGTTTATATTGAAAGTCTCTTTCTCCTTTTTTTTATTTGTCTTATCTCAATTTAAATACTTAAATAATTAACGCTCTCACTCTTGTAGTTTGTATCAAAATTCTCACAATTTCACATCTTCTATATGTATCGTAAATTTCACAATCTCACATCTTCATTTATTTGAATTGAAGTATTTTTTTTTTTTGCTATTCGCACATGTAAACACACATTTTCTATTTATCTTTGACATCTTTACTCTATATTAAAGAGTGTTTGCTTTTTTTTTTTCTTAGATCATTTTTTCTCTCCATATATAGTTAAATACAAAGTGATGGATGATTATCATGATATATTTAATAAGCTAGATTCACTTTTTGAAGGTGATGAATGAGATCATCACAAGACTTCAAGTGGTAACTATAAAGACGATGGTGCATGATCTTATATGAAAGAACAAAAAGAAGAGAAAGAAACTAATGTAGATGATCGAAAAATAGTCATACAAAAAGATTATGCACAAGGACAAAAATGCGATACTAGTTTAAAAGATCTGAAAAATAACTATAACAACTTAAAAGTTGATTTAAAATTCAACGTATTTCTTCTTTTGTTTTTCCTTACTTTTTTTTTTTCATTTTCTTCTCAAATCCTTCCCTCTATCTATTCACTCACATCTTTAACACATATCGAAAATAATTTTCTCATTTTTTAATATTATCATCTCTATTTACTCTATACAAAACTATTCTTTCACTTCATCAGTTTTTATCGAGATTTTTTTTTCTTTTTTATCCTTATCTCTATTTCAAATCAAAGTTTTAAAAATAATTTTATTACACTGGTTTCTGAACACGTGTGTTGCACATATGTCTTAATTCTATTAGTATAATTTTATTTAAAATAATAATTTGTTCTATTTTTCTTACTCTCTCTCTCTTTTATCTTCTCCTTAAATTCTCCCCTCTATCTATTCTCTTACATCTTTAGTGTATAACAAAATTATTTTTGTCACGATCAGAAAATTGATAGGTCATGATGGTACTTGTCGCGGCAAACCTTGACAAGTAAGCCTCTCACCCAAACTGATACACACGGAAAAAAGATAGAAATGCCCCCAAGGTATAGCTTATAGAATGAAGCTGAACCACGTAGATATAATAAAAGCGAAAAGAATAAAATCAACACATGCAACCATAACTCTCAAAACCTGGTGTCAACAGTGTAAGAACTACTAATACAATTCAGGAGTCAAATACATCAGAAAAATAACCACAAAGAAATAGTATCTGTCTCTGAATACTAATAAAGACATAATTACTATAGAAAGATAGAGATGAACTCCGGACGCATGACTGTCCAACCGCTACCTTGGACACTCCAACAATCACTCGAGTCTAGCAAGCTGAGATGTACTCGAGCTAGGACCTGCACCAAAAGGGCGCAGTAGTCATGAGTACAGTCCACTTATGCTCAATAGGTATCGTAGGCCGACCAAGCAAAGTAGTAGATAAAGCATACAAAATATATACTAAGGACACATCATCTGCAATTAGAAAATATCCCACAACGGTAGCCTACACCTCTTGCACTAATATTTCTAATATATTACATATATTGCGACATTACACCAAGATAGAACATAAGTATAACAACCTAAAAATTTGATAAAATATGTGAAATTTGTGATTTTGTGTGATTTGACTGTTTTACCCCTATCCGTAGTTGCATAATAGTGTTTCTGGGGGTGTTGAAATGACTGACATGATTTTTGATGTATTTTGGTATCATTTATGCGATATTGTGATTTTTGATGGCTTCGAGAGCCTTATTTTGGACTTATATGGATATCTTTTGATTCATGCGATAGATGGCCGAACGGACTGTGCCATCAGCTTTGAAATATCAATTTTAGGCTAAGGCAGACCTTTGGCTTGGGTTCCGTTGGACCCGAGCTTATTTCAACCTATTGATCGAAAAGTTAAAAAATTTGAAATATGGGTGTGGGACCCAAATTTGATCGAGACAACCTCGGATGAAAAATCTGACTTCACCTGCAAATTCTGAATGTCCATTTTAGGGTGTTAGCATATTTGGTGTAATTTTACGGCTTTTTAATCTCATTTCGATCCTCGATTTGAAAATTTGCAATTTCGAATTTCGGGGGTCAACTTTTTGAAAATGATGTTTTTTCAAAAATTTGACTTTGCCAACGTGTTTGGAATATAAAATTTAGTGTGGCTACATAGTTCGTTTTCATATATTGAACTCCAAAAGAATCTCGGGTACCCCCATCGAAGTCCAGATTGGACTTAAAATAAGAAAAAACATCTTTTTCCTTACCCGTGCAGACTTTCTACATTATTAAAATAGTTTTTGGGTCCATTTTGCTCAATTTTCATCTTGCCTCTTGAGACTTAAACCGTAACATAGAATAGGAGCTTAAAAGTGAAGTTTGTGCAAGTTTGGAAAGCTAGATTAACACCTATATTTTTATTTTATTACAGATTTAAGTTAAGAATTCACCATTTTCTTTGTAATTTTTTTGATAAATTTCTCAAAACCTCAAAAATCTTAGGCTTGATTTTAAACTCTAATTTCACTCCTTTTCACTTGAATAATATTTGTATCCTATAATTACTAGTTTTTTTTTATCAATTCAACCCTCAAAACAACTTCGATTCTTAATTTTAACCCGGATTTCAAAGAATTTACCTGGTAAAGCTCAAATATAGTTTTTCTTCGATTTGAACCTAGTTTTTTTACTCAATTTAACTTGGATTTTCAGCTGTAGGTTCCTAAAAATATGGAGAACATGTTTTTAAAGTAAAGTTTTAATTTTGCCTTTTTTTTTTTGGAAATTCATTTTGGGGGTCCATTTTGACCCAAACCAAAAGTAGTTAGTATGAGTGTCGTTGATTTTATTTTGACACATAGATTTCATATTTGATGTTTTAGTGGAGTTCGAGATTGTTCGTGAAAAGTAAGATCTTGGGTTCGAAGTGTAGCAGACTGATTTCGCTTTTGAGGTAGGTTATAGTTTAACTCTTTCAGATTGGGTTGGGTAGTAAATGGTGATACAAAATACATGTGAAGGGTGGGAACTAATCATGAAAAATATATATCTATGTGTTGTGCCCGTGTGGGGGCCTATATGTGACATAATTATTGAAATTGAGATATTATATGATATGTGTGACTGTGTGGGGTTCGATGTCATATTGATAGCCTTGAATACATGTGAATAATTATATTGTGTCATTAAAATGCTTAATTTGTTACCGTTGGTGTATTGTGATTATATTCATACTTTATTGGCATAGAGACATGTAAAAATTCATGGATGAAATGAAAATAATGAGTGGATATTGGCTCATGTGGTTCTGGAAATGTATCATTGTGGTTGGATGTGAAAATATATCATGTGGTTGGTTGTAGAAATATATTATGTTGTTGGTTATGGAAATACTCATTGTGATTGGTTGTGAGCATTACATCTTCATATCATACTCATTCATGAATCATTGGTACTACCGTGGACACATCTGAGAAACAATGGAAACACCTGATAATACCTTTTTGAAGGATGTGCCGGAAATAAGATATGATATAAGTGGATTGTATACTAGTTGACGAACCCTCCATGGGTCCTGCGTTGGGAGGCTTGCCTCTGTAGGTGTATACGAAGATTGTGCGACGATTCCAGAGGTTGTGTGATGACCTCGTGCATCATCATCATCATCATCATATACATTGCAGTTACTTTATTGTGTTTATATTGTATTGTATTTCCATATTAACTTGCTATTTATGTAATTGTCTTATCTTCTTTTACTTGTATTTGATAATCTTGTATGTGCATGTTCCCTCTTGTTCTACTTATATGTGATATAATGCATACTTGTGTTCTATCTTGTTATGATGTTGAAATATATGTGATATATTAGAATTGTTAGTGCAAGCGGTGTGGGCTACCGTTGTGGGACATTTTCTGATTGCAGGTAACGTGCCCTTAATGTATATTTTGTATGCTTTATTTACTACTTTGCTTGGTCAGCGTATGATACTTATTGAGTACAAGTGGACCGTACTCATGCCTACTATGCCCTTTCAATGTAGATCCTAGATCGAGTGCACCTCAGTTTGCATTACTCGGGCGATTGTTGGAGCTTCCAAGGTAGCGGTTGGACATTCATGCGTCCGAAGTTCACCTCTATCTTTCTATAGTAGGTATGTCTTTCTTAGTATTCGGAGACATATATTATTCCTTTGTGGGTATTTTTCTGATGTATTTGACACTTGAATTGTATTAGTAGTTCTTACACTATTAACACGAGGTTTTGGGCATTATCGGTATTTTGGATAGTCTTTTCAACATTGTTATGATTACTTGTATCATTCGGCTTTGTTCGAGAAGCCTTACCTTGGGATATTTTTGTCTTTTCCTCTTTTTTGTATCAGTTTAGGTGATAGGCTTACTTGTCAAGGTACGCCACGACAAGTGCCATCATGACCCTCATTTTTAGGTCGTGACTACAAGTATGCATTATATTACATATAAGTAGAACAAGGGGGAACATGCATATACAAGATCATCAAATACAAGTAAAAGAAGATAAAACAATTACATAGATGGCAAGTCAATATGGTAATACAATACAATATAAACACAATATATATATATATATGATGATGCACGAGGATCTCGCACAACTTTCGGGATTGTCGCACAATCCCCGTATATACTTATGGAGGCAATCCTCCCAACGCAGGATTCATGGGGGGGGGGGGGTTCGTTGACCCGTATAAAATCCACATATCTCCTATCTCCTTTCTAGAACATTCCTCGAAAAGAGTTCTATAAGGTGCTATAATATATCCTTCCCGGCACATCCCTCGGGGAGGGACTTAAAAAGGTGTTGTCAGTGTTTCTCAGATGTTGCCACAGTGGTACCAATGTTTTATGAGTGAGTATGATATGAGGATGTAATACTCACAACCAATCACAATGAGTATTTTTACAATCAACCACATGATATATTTTCACAACCAGCCACATGATATATTTCCACAACCAATCACAATGATATATTTTCAGAACCACGTGAGCCAATACTCATTCATTATTTAAGTTTCATCCACGAATTTCCACATGTCTCATATGTCAATAAAGTATGACTATAATCACAACACACCAATGGTACCATATTAAGTATCTTAACAACACAATACAATTATTCACATGTATTCAAGGCTGTCAATTTCACAGAGGACTCAAATGGTCATACATATCACATAATAACTCAATTTTGACAATTACATCACATATAGGCCCCCACACGGGCACAACACAGAAATAGTCATATTTCATGATTAGTTCTCACCCTTAACATGCATTTTGTATCATCATTTACTACCCAATCCAGTCGAAAAAAGTTAATCTATAACCTACCTTAAAAGTCGAAATTGGTTCGCTACACTTTGAACCCACAACCTTACTTTTCATAAACGATTTCGAAATCCTCTAAAAACACCAAATATGAAATTTATGCATCAAAATAAAACCAACGACACCTATATTGATTACTTTTGGTTCGAGGTCAAAATGGACCCTTGAAATGGATTTTCGGAAAAGAAGGGCAGAATCGTAACTTTACTTCAAAAACGCGTTATCCACATTTTTTGGAACCTACAGCTCAAAATCCAAGTAAAATCATATAAAAAATGAGGCTCAATTCGAAGAAAAACTGTTTTAAAGCTTTACTGGGTAAAATCTTTAAAATCCGGGTTAAAATCAAGAATTAGAGTTGTTTTGAAAGTTAAATTGATGAAAAACTAGTAATTATAAGATTAAAATATTATTCAAGTGAAAGGGAGTGAAATTTGAGTTTAAAATCAAGCCTATGATTTTTGGAGTTACGAGAAATTAATTAAGAAATTACTAAGAAAATTGTGAATTCTTACGTTAAACCCGTAATAGAATAAAAAAATAGATGTTAACTAGTTTCCCAAGCTCCCACAAGTTCGCTTTTAAGCTCTCACACTATTTTAGGATTTAATTATCAAGAGACAAAATAAAAAATGTGCAAAATGGGCTAAAAAAATTATTTTAATAGTGCAGAAAATCTGCATTAGCAAAGAAAAGTTGTTGTTCTTTTAAAGTCCAATTCGGACTTCGACGAGGTGGCTGGGAATCGCTCAGATTCTGATATATGCAAACAAACTATGTGACTATACTAAATTCGTCGTTCCAAATGCATTGGCGAAGTCAGATTTTTGAATAAATATCATTTTAATAAAGTTGACCTCCGAAACTCGAAATCACAATTTTTTAAACCGAGGGTCGAAATGAGATTTAATAGCCGTAAAACCACACCAAATATGTTACCATCCTAAATCAACATTTCAGATCTGCTGGTGAAGTCAAATTTTTCATCCTAAGTCGTTTCGATCAAATGTGGGTCCTACACCCATATTTTTAATTTTTAAACCAATAGGTCGAAAAGAGCTCGGGTACACTGGGATTCGAACCAAAGGTTTTCCTAACCTAAAATCAATATTTCGGTGTTTTTGACATAGTCCGTTTAGTCATTCATCGCACGGATTAAAAGATATCTACATAAGTCCAAAATAAGATTCTCGAAGTCATAAAAAACCACAATATCGCATAAATGGTATCAAAATACATCGCGAATCATAACAATTACCCCCACACCCAAGCAATACCAAGATGCAACTGTGGGGAGGGGTATAACAGTCAAATCACACAAAACACACAATTCACATATTTCACCAAAAAAGCTGGTTGTTACATCATCCAATACGAAAAATTTAGTTCATCCTCAAACTAATGCAAAGAAATACCTCAATCAACTATTAGTTGGGGATAAGAACTATGCATATCAAACTCGACCTCCCAAGTAGCCTCATCTATAGGTTGATGTGGCCATTGGACCTTAACCACTGGGATCACTCTTGAGCGCAACCGCCTAACATCCTTAGCCAAAATGAAGGTCGGCTCCTTAACAAAAGACAACCGCTCATCTAACTGAATCGATTCCCAATGAATAACATGAGACTCATCTGGAATGTAACAACGAAGAACAAAAATATAAAAAACTGGATGAACATCTATAGATCAGGGGGTAACGCCAACTCATAAGCCACATCACCAACAGTTCGAAGAATCTCAAATGAACCAATATATCTAGGGATAAGCTTGCCTCTCTTCCTAAACCTCATCACACCCTTCATGGGTGAAACTCAAGTTAAAACATGATCACCAACACCAAATATTAAGGCACAAAGTCTACGATCAACGTAGCACTTTTGCCTACTCTGAGCCGCTCTAAGTCTATCCTGAAAGACCCAGACTCTATTCAAAGACTCATGAAGCAAGTCCGTACCTCTAAGTCTCACCTTTGAAACATCAAACTAACCCACTGGGAAGCGACAACTCCTACCATACAATGCCTTAAAAGGAGCCATGTTGATATTGGAATGGTAGCTATTATTATATGCAAACTCTGCTAAAGCCAAATGCTACCTCCAATGGCCATCAAAATCCATCACACAAGCGCAAAGTATATCCTCCAAAACCTGAATAGTCAGCCCTAATTGACCATCAATCTTGGGAGTGAAACGCCCTGCTAAGATCAACCCGAGCACCTAACTCACCCTGAAAAGTCTTCCAAAAATAAGATATGAACACAGGAACTCGATCTAAAATAATGGACACTGGTACACCATGATGCACAATCTCACAAATATAGATATGGGTCAACCTCTTAGCACTGAATAAAACTTGAGCCGAAATAAAATAAGATGACTTGGTCAATCGATCCAAGAGGACCTAGACACTGTCAAAACCATGAGACGTACGAGGCAAACTAGTCACAAAGTCCATGATGATCCGTTCCCACTTATACTAGGGAATGAGCAACCTCTGAAGCAATCCACCAGGTCTCATATACTCGGCTTTCACCTGCTGACAACATAGGCAACAAACCATAAAATTTGCCATATATCGCCTAATACAACCCCACCAGTAGTGGTGTCTCAAATCATGATATATCTTACTTACACCTGGATGGGTGGAATATCAGGAACAATGGGCCTCCTAGATCAACCTAATCTAATCACCAACTCACGGTACACAAACTTGGCCCATAATCTCCAAACTACATCTAAATTAAGTGAGGCTTCCTTAGCCTCCCTATTCAACACCTTATCTCGAATCAACCTCAATCCAACATCATCAAACCGATGAGCTTAAATCTGCTCCATCAAAGAAAATCTAACCACTATAAATGCTAAAATATACCTAGGTGTCGAAATATCAAACCTAACATTCTGGTTAGCTAAAGACTGAACCTCTAAGTCCAAAGGCCTCTCGGGTCAAAAAATATGCCAAGATACCCATGCTAGTTAACTTTTGGCTCAAGGCATCCGCAACCACATTAGCCTTGCCCGGATAATAGAGAATGGTGAAGTCATAATCCTTAAGAAACTCAAACCAACGGTGCTGCCTCACATTAAGATCTCACTGGGTGGAGAAATACTGAAGGGTACGATGATCTGAGAAAATCTCACAACAGACTCCATACAAGTAGTTCCTCTACAACTTCAAAGCAAACACAACCACGCACAACTCTAAATCATGGGTAGGATGATTCCTCTCATGAGGCTTCAATTGACGAGACACATAAGCAATCAATTTTCCCTCCTACATCAACACAATGTCTAATCCAACACCCGAAGCATCACAAAAGACGGTGAAACCTATACCCTCCCTGGGCAAAGTCAAGATAGGAGATGAAGGCAATAAATCCTTGAGCTTTTGGAAGTTTACCTCACAAATATCAGATTAATATCAGATCACTGAAAGAAATCTTTTTTTAAGTCAACTTATTCAAAGGAGCTGCAATATAAGAGAAACCCTCAACAAAATATTGATAAACCCGCCAAGCCAACGAAATGCCAAATCTCAGTGGGTGAAGTAGGTCTAGCCTAATCAAAAACCGCTGCAAACTTGGCTGGATCAATCATAATACCTTTCTTAGTCACCACATGACCCAAGAAAGAAAGAAACTCTAACTAAAACTCGCACTTAGAGAACTTCTCATCCCTTAATCTCTGAAGCACAATCCACAAATGCTCTTCATGCTCAATATCACTCTTGGAATACACCAAGATATTATCTATAAATACAATAACAAAAGAGTCGAGATACGATTGGAATACTCAATTCATCAACTCCATGAATGTGGCAGGGGCATTGATCAGCCCAAAGGACATGACCAAGAACTCATAATGACCATATTGAGTCTGAAAAGTTGTCTTTAGAATATATGAAGATCTAATCCTCAGTTGGTGGTAACCAAACCTTAAATCAATCCTCAAAAATATCGCAGCATCCTGAAATTGATCAAACAAATCATCAATTCAAGAAAGGGGATACTTATTCTTAACCGTCACCTTATTCAACTAACGATAATCAATAAACTTCTACAAAACCCATTCTTTTCTTCACAAACAAGAAAGGTGCACCCCAAGCTGAAATACTAGGTTGAATAAATCCCTTATCCGATAACCCCTGCAATTGATCCTTCAGTTCATTCAAATCTATTGGGTCCATCCTATAAGGAGGAATACAAATGAGCTTGGTTCCCGCTCAATATCAATAGCAAATCAATATCTCGATCCGAAGGCGTACTAAGCAAGTCCGTATGGAACAAGCTTCATTTTTAAGCCCTCCACTATTTTAGGGTTTCTCACACTATTTTAGGGTTTAACTCTCAAGAGGAAAGATGAAAAATAAGCTAAAAAATTATTTTAATAGTGCAAAAAATTTGCACTAGCAAAAAAAAAGTTGCTACTTTTTTTAAAGTCCAACCCAGACTTCGACGGGGTATCCGGGATTCGTTTGGAGTCCAATATATGAAAAGGAACTATGTAACCATACTAATTAGACGTTTTAAATACGTTGGCAAAGTCAAATTTTCAAAAAAATAGTGCTTTCACAAAGTTGACCCTCGAAACTCGAAATTACAACTTTCCAAATCGAGGGTCGAAATGAGATTTAAAAGCCGTAAAATCACACCAAATATGTTACCACTCTAAAATCATCATTCTAGATCTGTTAATGAAGTTAGATTTTCCATCTGAGATCATTTCGATCAAATGTGGATCCCACACCCATATTTCCAATTTTTCAACTTTCTGATCAATAGGTTGAAAGGAACTCAGGTGTGTTGCGACCCGAATTAAAGGTCTACCTAACCTAAAATCAATCCAGAGATGCTAGCTCAATCCATCGCATGAATCAAAAGACATCCACATAAGTCCAAAATAAGGCTCTTGAAGCCATAAAAAACCACAATATAGCATAAATGGTATCAAAATACATTGAGAATCATGCCAATCAATCCCACACCCCAAACATACCGTAATTAAACTATGGAGAGGGATAAAATAGTCAAATCATATAGAAACACACAATTCACACATTTCATCAAAAAAGCTAGTCATTACAATTTTCTCATTTTTTGATATTCTTATCTCAATCAAACACTTCACGAATTAATGCTCTAACTTTTTAGTTTGTATCGGAATTTCCACAATTTCACTCTTCACCAGTTGGTATCAACATTTTCACAATTTCATATCTTCATCAGTTTGTATTAATATTTTTACAATCACTTTTCCATGATCTTCTTAGATTCTTCCATCAATCTGTTTAAGTTAATATAAATTGATGTATAATTATGACAATATATTTTAGAAACTTAATTCACTTTTTAAAGACACTTTTTAAAGACGATTAATTGGACAAGGACCAGGATGCTCATTCTTATATGGATGGTCCATAGAAAAAGAAATTAATGATGAAGATTACCAAAAAATAGAAGAGAAGTAGAAAAAGGTGAGATTAATTTATAATAATAATTTTTTTATTTTAGATCCTATTTCACCATAAATTATAAAGTGAAATATAAAAATTTGAATTTATGAAATTATGATTTGAAATTTGAAGTTATATTTGAATAGGTGTTTTACTTGAAAGAAATTTAAAGATTTTTGTGAGAAATAATTTTGAAAATCCAAAAGTAGATTTGGACTAATTTTTTGTTCTATTCTCATCTCTAACCAATTATTTTTTACTCATCTCTCACAACTTCAATTTGTAAAAGTCTTTTTCCCCTTTTTCCTTAAATTTTTTATTCTTAAATTCTTAATAATTTTTTAAAAAGAATTAAAAGTGTAAAAATGATATGGGCAATTAGTCACACATTTTTTTCATGCATTAAGTGAGTTCTACTTGAAAAGACAAAATCAGTTAGGTGGAAAAGCTCTCAAAATTTTCTCAGAAGCACACATTTTCACTTCATTTGTTGATTTCTTTTTATTGTTTTATTACCTAGGAACTATCGACAACTTCAAGTTCAAAACATGACCGAACTAAAAAATTATCAAATCAAAGTCTTTGCTCCTTTTTTCTTACTCTCTCTTTTTTTCTTACTGTCACACCCCTTTTTTACCAAAAAGATTATATTTTAAGGTTCAAAAGGTTTTTTATTATTGAAGTGACAAAATAAAAATTTATTTCGAAAAGGACTTTTTATATTCAAAACTCAGAGTCGCCACTTGGCATAAATCAGGTGTGCCAAGTCACCCTTGGATATCTTTTTTCAAAATAGATTTGACTCTTTACATCTGATCTGCGAACAGAGATTCTGACTAAGGAATTCTGTTAACCGAGGAGAAGGTGTTAGGCACCCCTCGATCCTGTGGTTCGATCACGGTCGCTTGGTAGAGAATATCGGCTAACTTTAACATTACAAGTGCATAAACCACACAAAGCACGCAAAAACAATCAAGCAAGCAAACAAAATAAAATAATTCAAAATTTAGTGTCCAGTCCAATTATACAATCCAAAATAGAAAAATACAAAATTATAAATCCTATTCTAAATTAATCCTAAACTATGCTCCAATTCTTTACCCGATGCCCCGGGCCTTGATCACGAACATCCTCCAAATACAAAATACTTCGGGGCATTTTGCGGCTAATAAATACAAGTGCTCGCGGGGCATTTCTCGATCAAATGCATACATTTTCAAATGCGAGAACTAAAATAAAACCATTCAATACAAATTCCACATTCAAAACATTCAACAAGAAAACACTTATTCCTAAAATTTGCCTATCCATTTCAACTCAAAGCATGATACTACCACGTTAAACATCAACGATGAATTAAAACACCATAATATCCACTTTTATCAATTTTCCATTCTCATTCCCCAAATATTATTTCATCACAAAACCCGTAATCAATCCATAACCTAAGGAAATCAAACACCAAATTAAAACAAATAAAAATTCACATCATCATAGATCCACCAACACACCGTATTCAATTCAAAGAATAGAACGTGATAAACAACGAAATAAAGAAGAGAAGGAATAGAGTTGAACCTCAATTTGAAGATATCAAAATTAAATAATACTTCAATGAAAGGACAGGATCCACACCGAAGAACCTCGATTTGGAACTCAACGACGAGCCCGTCCAACTCTGTAGCAAATAATTGCGATTTGCACCAAATTTTGTACGAAAGGGTCTATTTCTCATCGGTGTTTCACTATTTTTTTGTTTCTCATCGCTTCTCCAATTAGCTTTCTCTCACACATGTTCTGCTCTCTCCATCCTCTCTCTCATTTTCGCTATCACTCTCCCTTGATCTCTCTTATTTTCTCTCTCTCAGGTAGGTATAGCTCTGGTCAGTGCATGTGTGTGTTTGAATCTGTAAGGTCGAGTGAGAAAAATAATAGAGTGTGTTTTTGGTACTGTGTGTTGTGGAGAAGAAGATCCGAAATTCAGTGAACCCAGAAAAAGAAAAAAAAGGTGTATTCGTCCCTTTTCATCTGTGTGTGTGCATCTGGAGAAGAAGCCCCAAGAAAAAAAATGGAGTCTCTACTCCTTTTATACGTATTCCCCCTTTTCTGTGATGGTGAATATTGTATGTAATGTCTTTTGTGGATGATGTTCCCTGTGGGTCCCTATATTTGTGTATATCATTTGGGTGAGGCAAAGAAAGATGTGACGCAGTGGGGAAGGGTCACACAAGTATAGGGGTGTGGGGTGGTGAGGTGTTTTATTTTGATTGGGTAGGTTGTTAGGATAAGATAAAATTAGTTAGAGGTTATTATTTTGTTATTTTGTGGAGGGATTATTATATGGATGAGGGTGTATGGTAAGGTGAGCTAAAATGAATAAAATTGGACTTGGGAGGGACAAAATTAAGAGTCTACAGCATGCCCCATTTGAGTGTAAAAGTGTTTTCAAACAAAGAAGTAGACAACGATACAAAATTTTAATCCGACCATTATTCGAAGGAAGAAGGACAACTGAGTCTTGACTTAGGACATCCTACCTACCCAAGTTATAAGGGAGTCAAGTCGCAGGCATCTTAAAGGATTGGAAGGAGATGGACAATACCGAGTTGAAGAGTCGAGTGAGGTCCCATCGAGGTTCCGGTCCACGGCTCTGTTATTACATCAAAAATGAAAATTACAAGTTAAAACATAAATGAAATTACAAAAAAAAATCCTATCTATGCAGTTTCTTTTAGACTCCTGACTTGAGTTTCATCACCCTATTCTTCAGGCGGGCTTCTGACAAATGAAGACTGACAAAGAAATGCATCTCCTTACAAATACCGCTTGAATTACCAAACAAGAAAGTGCATCTCCTTACCAAAGTAGCTTGAATTACCCAGATAAAGAAGTGTATCTCCTTACAAATGTTGCTTGAATTACCAAACAAAGAAGTGTATCTCTTCATCAATGCCACTTAAATTACCAAAACAAGGAAGTGTGTCTCCTAACAAATATCTCTTGAATTATCCAAACAAGGAAGTGCATCTTCTTACCAATGCTGCTTGAATTACCCAAACAAAGAAGTACGTCTTATTACAAATATTGCTAGAATTACCCAAACAAGGAAGCGCGTCTCCTTACAAATGTTGCTTGAATTACCAAACAAGAAAGTGTGTCTCCTCGCCAATGTTGCTTGAATTACCAAACAAGGAAATACATATCCTCATAAATATCACTTGAATTGCCCAAATAAGAAAGTGCGTCTCCTCATAAATGCTGCTTGAATTGGCCAAATAGGAAAGTGCGTCTCCTAAAAAATATCTCTTGAATTACCCAAACAAGGAAGTACATCTCCTTACAAATTTCACTTGAATTACCAAAACAAGAAAGTGCTTCTCCTTACAAATTTTGCTTGAATTGTCCAAAAAAGGAAGTGCGTCCCCTTACAAATATTGCTTAAATTACCCAAACAAAGAAGTACATCTCCTTACGAATGTTGCTTAAATTACCCAAATAAGGAAGTGTGTCTTCTAGAGATATTGGATTATGAGTTTTACCATGGCTTTGAATACCAAATCTGTGCAGCAACAGGGCCTCTTGCATTTGTAAAAGTGAGAATATTACATCCTTTGATGTTTAGGCTTTGAAATCCTTGATTCAAAGGTAACATGTGTTCCTGTTTCATACAAAGAAAACTTGTTAGTTAAAAACATGGAAAATTCGAATCCTAGATGTAGAAATAGAAGAAGGTAGATCCCCTCTCCGTTGAAAGAAATGAGATTATCGTGGATACACACATTAATTAACCAAATTTGCCCGACGTAGAGGCAATCAAGAAAGCTGCATAAGTGAATATATAACCTACAGAAAAGTGAGCTAATCCAACCAATCTTGCTTGTACAATGGAAAGGGCCACTGGTTTATCCCTCCAGCGAATCAAATTGGCCAAAGGTGTGCATTCATGATCCCATGCTAAAGTTTCAATCAATTCTTGCCAATATCCACGCCAAGAAATTAAGAATATAAATCCAGTAGCCCAAACAAGATGTCCAAATAAGAACATCCATGCCCAAACCGATAAACTATTCATACCAAAGGTGTTATATCCATTGATAAGTTGTGAAGAGTTTAACCATAATAATCCCTTAACCAGCCCATCAAATAAGTGGAAAACCTGTTAGTTAAAAACATGGTGGCTGGTTTGTGGCTTTGGCTTTCGTGGAAATCGCTCTTGCCTCTGTCACATTTAATCTTGCTTTCAATCATTAGCATGTGTCACTGGCTTGCTGCATCATGGACCGAACTCAGATTATTAAGAGTCACTTTGAAACAGCTACAGTATCTCTGCTTTGTTATGCTTCTCAAATAAATCCTTTGAACCTTGGTATTTCCATGAGTTCCCAGACTTGTCGGTTGACACAACTTTCTGCATGCCTTATTTCGGCTCACAATCATGTCTCTTTCATGTGTTGGCCTTTTGTCTTGCTTTGAGCAATTGAAGAATCTGGTAGCCAGTTTTGAAATCTTTTCTCACTTGTTTTGATATGGACTTGACTCAAAGACAAGAGGAAAAAAAATAACAATGATTTTTATTTGGACAACTGACTAAAGAAAATAAAATCAAAAATAAAGAGAAGAAAGAAAAGACAATGAATGTCCCCATTTGAAATAAAGAAATGAAAAATTTATCTAGAAATAACAGTCAAATCTAATGATTATGCCATGCATTTTGTATCAAGTTGCCTGATCTTTCCATCCAAGCTTTCTACCAATTTTTCTTGAGTTAACGGCTCTGAAACTAAGTTACTTGCTTGGACCTATTGTGTTCGAAGAGCTCATTCAGCTAGTAGCACATTGAAGGATTTTTTCCAACAAACCTCTCTCATTTTTCTCTCAACTCACCATCACCTTTGGTGCCCATGGGGTTTTCACCAATAAGACTCTCTTATTTTATCTCTCTCAACTTATCATTATTTTATGGTGCCCATGAGGGTTTTCACCAATAAGACTGTCTCATTTTTATTTCTCTCCTGATTTCTTATGCTGAGGAAGATGAGTAGTTCCCAAAATGTGTCATCATATCCATTGCATGCTTAGCCTTAGCATTCTCAGAGATTGACTTTTGGATAAGGTTAGAAAGAAAGGATGACATGAGGCCCAAACAACACTTGAAGTGGGGTAGGACTTACAACTTTTTGAATCGACTCAAATAATGAGGATTAACTCATGCCCCAGTTTCTTTTGACTGGGTGACACTAAATTGTTTATTTGGTTGGACCGGGCCCAGAGTAAGGCAGCCTACGTATCTCACCCCTGAGAGAAGAGAATCAGGTCATGCGTAGTTCTGGCAGCTTGTTCTTTTGATTGATTCTGATTTCTTTGTTTTTCTCTTTTATTGACTCTTTTTCTCTTTGGATTTTTCTGACTCTATTTTTCTTGACATTCTTCTATTTTCTTTCTTTTTGGACACATTTTTCTCTTTTTTTTTCTTAAAACTTTTCTGACACTAATTTTTATTTGCTCGACACTTTTCTTTTGAGCTTTGCTGACTCTATCTTGATTCCAAAAGAGGTGTATGAAAGAAAATAATACTAAGGCTCAAATGGGGTACACAAAGGATGACACAATCTTTGGATCTCAGAATGAAATGTCTTCACCATATCAATCCTTGAAAATGTAAGTACATATCATGCAATATGAAATAAAAGATAAAGATCATTTGTGACACTTTAACAACACTAACTTCAACTGAGCATATGTGCCTATTATTCTTCTACCCTTGTCAAACATACAACTCCACTTTCGTTGTACATTCCTCATACTGAAGGACTCATGACTTCGTGGAGCTGATTTTCTTTGTGTTCCTTTGGACATAGGATCGCACATTCACTACTTGACCTAATTGAGATATGTCTTTCAATTGATGACAAGTTATTCTCACGATTCTCAAAATAATTGCCTTAATTTTCAAAGAGGCTTCAACTTGATCATCTAATGCCCCAACACTCTATCTATTTTCTCAGATGCTCTCTTTTATTTCAACTAAATGAATTGTCCCTTTTCCTTTATGTTCTAAAATATGTGTTAGAAGGGTTTGAACATAAATGACAAAAGGATAAAACAAGATAGATCCCGAACTACTATCCTGAAATAATTCAAAAAACAGAAAAAAAAAAACAAAACAAACTACCAGACCTCTTCCTAGTAGGGAGAGAGGTGACTTCTCAATTGCTCATCCTGACAACTTAGCTACTGGTTTCCATATTAGCATGACTAGAGCTTTCCTCGATGTCAATATTCTGCACCATAATTAATTTATCTTGAATCATTTTTTCTATTTCTCTTTTCAAGGCACGATAGTCTTCAATACTGTGACCCTGAACATTAGAATAATATGCACATTGTACATTAGGATCCAAATTTATTGAATGCGGGTCAGGAGTATACCCAAGGAGAGGAGTGATTATGCCTCGTTGTACTAATCTCTAAAAGAAATCGGTATATGACTCTCCGATTGGTGTGAAACTATTCCTCGACTTCTGTCTTATTTCATTATTTAGCTTAAACTGAAAACTAGGCCTAGAAGGGCTTCGGTATGTATGTTGGTTGGAGAATGACTCGGCAGAGTTGGCACGCGCTAGTTGGGTAAGATGGGGGTTGAACATATGGTTGCACATTATACACTTGATATGGAGATGAGGGAATGGAATATAATGGATTTTGGGAAAGATTCTGTGGAGCTTGGGCATAAACTTGGGTTTAAGCCCGTGGGTAACGATGGTGTGGTCCTCTCGCCCGTTCCTGTTGTCCAACTATAATGGCAGATGCATCTTCCTCATTTTTCTTTCCTCCAACACTTCCTGAACCTTTTTGAATTGATTGAGTAGTCACTTTCAATGTTGCAAAACTCACAATGCGATCTGTCTTAATTTCATCTTCTATCATCTCCCCCATTTTAAGAACCTCAATAAATGGCTTGCCTAATACAGTTAACAAGTGTTGATAATATGTTTCATCCTATGCTTGAATAAACACCTCTACTACCTAACTTTCTTTCATTGGCGGTTTCACCCTAGCAGCTTGTTCACGCCATCTAATCACATACTCTCTGAAAGTTTCAGTACTCATTTTCTTCATATTAGTTAGGGACTTCTCATCAGGAATCAACTCCATATTGTATTGAAATTGTTGCACGAATTCATTAGCTAGGTCATCCCAGCTATTCCACTTGTCGATGTCTTGGTCAACAAATAATTCTGAACCTAGACCTGAAAGAGTCTCACCAAAATATGCCATGAGTAATTCTTTCTTCCCTCCAGCGCCCCTCAGCTGGTTGCAATAACGTCTCAAATGTGCTACAGGATCTCCATGTCTATCATACTTCTCAAACTTTGGCATTTTTAAACCAAGAGGAAGATGTAAACCTGGAAACATGCACAGATCTTTATATGTGACACTTTTGTATCCCCCAAGTCCTTGCAAGTTTTTCATAGTCAGTTCCAAACTTCTCAATTTTTGGCTATTTCCTTTTGTTCTTCTGTCCTAATAGGATTCTCAGTGTTAGGAGGAAATTCAGGCAGTTGAGTGTAGTCGTAAGGACCAGTCGACTTAAATGTGGGATCGGGAGCATAATGCTGATCACTAAAAATATTTAATACAGGGTTGCTTGTAGAGTGAGGAATCACATCCGTTGGATTGACATTAAAAGCAGGAGCTTCAAACGGGAGTGGGGCTGCAAAAGCACAAATAGCAGGCGGAGCCGAGCATTGGTAATTTTGTTTGGAGGAGTGAGGAAATGAATATTGGAAGTGTTTGGATACTGTTGCCCCGGAGTAGGTCCTGATGCATGTTGTGGCGTGTCGACCAAAATAGGGAATTGTGCATGTGACATTGGAGGCAAACTAGAAAGATATTTTAGATTATCAGCGGGAAATTGAGGAGGTGGAAACCCATTAGCCCAAGCTCGATGCATTTCTATCATTTGCTGCCTTAATTTCTGAATCTCTTCATTAGCTCCTACATTCTCATTCCCTGAACTCCCTATCTGATTAGTGACAACAAACTCGGTATCCTTGTTGTCCATAACTTTCTATGTGACTTGGAGCACTATGAAAGACCAGCCAAAATGCCACAAATCAACCACCTTAAACTAACTGGACAAGAGATAGCAAATGCGTTAGAGTTCAACAGTTTTTCAAAACCTCTTTTTTTTTTTAAAAGATCACCAAACCCTAAAAAGGCGCCTACGTATCTCCCCCCTCCCCCCGAAAGGGGAGAATCAAGTGTGCGTAGTTCGTGAAGTTTTACCAAAATAGGTAATCAAACTTTTTTTTTCTTGGAACTTTAAGAAAATAAGAAAATAACAAATGACAAAAATCTTCTTTTTTTTTTGAATTTTTTCAGCTTTAACACCCCTATATAAAATGAAATTTGTGATTATCAAAGAAAATCTTTTTGGATTTTTAATTTTGCATTGAAAATAAAACTTGAACCTATTAAAGAAAAATCTTTTTTGTAGTTTTCTCTTAAAGATGTATATGAAACAAGATGTATATGAAACACCTAATCTAAATGAAAAGTGAAGAAAATATTTTTGGATTTTTGAAATAAGATCCCCGAACCAACAATAGGCTGCCTACGCATCTCACTCTTAAGAGAGGAGAATCAGGGGTGCGTAGTTCGTCCAGATTGGACAATTTAGGATGAAAACAAACTAAGACTTGACTTGAGAGACACGGCCGAAGACAAACGATGAAAAACGTCAATAAAATCTTTTTTTGAGTTTTCAATTAGACACTTCACATAAAACTGACACCAACAACTATGAAAGAAAAATCTTTTTGGAATTTTCATTATATAAAATGTACAAAACTTCTACCATTTTTTTTTTTAATTTTTCTTTTATAAAAACTCTTATGAATGAAAATTCTTTTTAGAATTTTTGAATTGTGAATGCATGGTAAAGGAAACTATTTTTGATGTTTGTGAGAAAATAAGTGCGAAAGGTAAAAAAAATCTTTTTAAATTTTTGGATTGCGAAAGAAAAATCAAAAGCCATAAAGAACTCTAAAAACTTACGAAACTCTTTTTTCTTTTCGACTCACTTCTTTTCTATTTTTTTTCAACATTTCTTGCCTATGCACTTTACTCCTAACACATGTTTTCCCCAAATCAGTCTGTCAAATGACCACGTTACCCTCAAAGATGCAAAATTTAGAACGTAGGGATGCTTTAGAGGTGAGTCTCCTACAAAGGGCCACGTGGGTCCCGCGAAGTCTCAATATGATGCAGATAAACATGACTTAAAGGTTGACGTACGCTGGAGTCCACTAACAAGGCTGTTCGGGGGAGCGTATAGTCGATAGTAGATTGCTTTAGTTATCCACCTACTCCATACAACCCAATGACTTCCCCTCCTAAAATAAGGGTGACTCAACTATAGGTCGTGTACACACGTGTACTACGGACTTGTTGCAGAAAGAAAGGCTCGGGTTATGCATATGATGCCAGATATAAAGCTGTAACACAAAGTAAAAAACTGTAAATAAAGAGCACGTAGGCACTCAACAATGATAAACAATAACACAAAACAAGACAAACAAAATGTCTATACACCTATAATGCCAAACTAAGCCGATACAACTTCGAAATAAGCTCGAATTCTGAAAAGTCCCCAGCAGAGTCGCCAGAGCTGTCACACCCCTTTTTTTTTTACCAAAAAGATTATATTTTAAGGTTCAAAAGGGCTTTTATAATTGAAGTGAAAAACTGAAGATTTGTTTTGAAAAGGACTTTTTATATTCAAAACTCAGAGTCGCCACTTGGCATAAATCAGATGTGCCAAGTCACCCTTGGATATACTTTTTCAAAATAGATTTGACTCTTTAAATCTAATCCACGAATAGAGATTCCGGCTAAGGAATTCTGTTGACCGAGGAAAAGGTGTTAGGTACCCCTCGATCTCGGGGATCGACCACAGTTACTTGGTAGAGCATATCGTCTAACTTTGACATTACAAGTGCATAAACCACACAAAGCATGCAAAAAACAATCAAGCAAGCAAACAAAACAAAACAAAATAATTCAAAATTTAGTGTCCAATCCAATTATACAATCCAAAATAGAAAAATATGAAAATATAAATCCTATTCTAAATTAATCCTAAACTATGCTCCGATTCTTTACCCGATGCCCTGGGCCTTGATCACGAACATCCTCCAAATACAAAATACTTTAGGGCATTTCTCGGCGAATAAATACAAGTGCTCGCGAGGCATTTCCCGACCAAATGAATACATTTCCAAATGCGAGAACTAAAATGAAACCATTCAACACAAATTCCACATTCAAAACATTCAACAAGAAAACACTTATTCCTAAAATTTGCCTATCCGTTTCAACTCAAAGCATGATACTACCATGTTAAACATCAACAATGAATCAAAACACCATAATATCCACTTTTATCAATTTTCCATTCTCATTCCCCAAATATTATTTCATCACAAAATCCGTAATTAATCCATAACCTAAGGAAATCAAACACCGAATCAAAACAAATAAAATTCACATCATCATAGATCCACCAACACACCGTATTCAATTCAAAGCATCGAACGTGATAAACAACGAAATAAAAAAGAGAAGGAATAGAATTGGATCTCTATTCGAAGGTTTCAAAATTCAATAATACTTCAATGAAAGGATAGAATCCACGCCGAAGAACCTCGATTTGGAACTCAACGACGAGCCCATCCAACTCAGTAGCAAATAATCACGATCTGCACCAAATTTTGTACGAAAGGGTCTATTTCTCGCCGGTGTTTCACTATTTTTTTTGTTTCTCGTCGCTTCTCCGATTAGCTTTCTCTCTCATGTGTTCTCCTCTCTTCGTCCTCTCTTTTATTTTCTCTATCACTCTCCCTCAATCTCTCTTATTTTTTTCTCTCTCAGGTGGGTGTAGCTCCGGCCAGTGCGTGTGTGTGTTCGAATCTGTGAGGTCGAGTGAGAAAAATAATGGAGAGTGTGTTTTCTGGTACTGTATATTGTGGAGAAGAAGATTCGAAATTCAGTAAACCCAGAAAAAGAAAAAGAAGGTGTATCTTTCCCTTTTCGTCTGTGTGTGTGCGTCTGGAGAAGAAGCCCCAAGAAAAAAAATGGATTCCCTGCTCCTTTTATACGTATTCCTCTTTTTTTTTGTGATGGTGAATATTGTATATATTGTGCAAAGAAAGATGTGACGTGGTGGGGAAGGATCACACGGGTATAGGGGTGTGGGGTGGTGAGGTGTTTTATTTTGATTGGGTAGGTTGTTAGGATAAGATAAAATTAGTTAGAGGTTATTGTTTTGTTATTTTGTGGAGGGATTATCACATGGATGAAGGTATGTGGTAAGGTGAGTTAAAATGAATAAAATTGGACTTGGGAGGGCCAAAATTAGGTGTCTACACTTACGTTCTTACAAAATTGTGAAACTAGAGTTTTATTGCTCTTTTCTTTTCTTATCTCTACACCAAATAAATTTTTTAAAAAGGACTTTATTATATTAGTTTCTGAGCACGTATGTTGCACGTGTTTTCAATTTTATCAGTATAAAATTTTTTATGGTAAATTCTTATTTTATTGTCTTACTCTCTCATTTATATTCTCTTTTTAAATTCAACTTAAATTTTCACAATCTCACATCTTCATCAATTTATATTAAAATTTCAACAATCCCACATCTTCATTCGTTTGTATCAAAATATTTTTTTTGTTCTATTCTAATGTACACACACAAACTTCTATTCTTCTCTCACATTTTCACTCGCTATTAGTCTTTTATCTCTTTTTATTGCTCTCCCATTTTTCATTAAATTCTTCTCTCTATCTATCTAGCTAAATACTAAGTGATGGATAATCAAATGATATATTTTATGAGCTAGATTCACTTTTTAAAGATGATAAGTAAAATTATTGCTAGACTTCAACTGATAAAATCTAAAAACACAATGATGCTCGATATTATATGGATGGACAAAAACAAAAACAAAAAGTAAAAACTTATGATGAATATGTCCGAAAAATTAATGATCATATAAGAAGATGATGTACATGTACAAAAAGGTGAGAATTTTAAAATCAGAGAAATAATTGTAACAATCTTTATCTTGGCATTTGTTTCACCATAAATTTTATAGTGAGATTTGAAATTTTAATTTTTTATAAAAATATAATAAGTATTGGTTCAAGAAGTACAAAAAAAAAAAAAAGTGGTATTGGCATCGGGTTTCCCGAAGGTAATAAGAAGCTTAGAAAATGAAGTCCTTGTTTTGTAATCTATTTTAAAAATTGAAATTATATTTGGATATGTATTTATTTGTAAGAAATTTAAAATTTATAAGTGAAAGTCCTAAATTGTATAGAATTCCTTTTCTTTATTTTTAATTCTTATTTGTACTCCAAATACAAGTTTCGAAAAGAACTTTCTTATACTAGTTTCTGAACACATATATTGCATGTGTGTCCTGATTCTGTCAACTGTAAAAATTTTAAAATGATAAACTCTTCTTTTTTTCCTTACTCGCCCTTTTATATAATTTCTTCTTAAATTTATTCCAACTTTCCACAATCTTCCATCTTCATCAGTTTGCATAAAAAGTTTCACAATCTCATATCTTCATCAGCTTGTATCGAAATTTTTACAACTCACATTTTCATTTGTTTGAATCATATCATTTTTTTCTTTTTATAAAATGTTTATGGCTGCTGAAAGGTTCAAAAATTACTGAGTTGACTTGAAAAAGATTTTGACATCACAAAAGTAGAACCATGAGACTTTCAAGCTAAAGTTTCTCTACAAAAGAAGAAGAAGAACGAATTTGCTAGAATTAAACAAAATGACATACCAAAAACTAGCTTTGATAATTCATCATTTTTGAAGAAAAAGTGAGTTTTATATTAGTAGCTTTTTTCTCCGTTTTTTAAATATTTATCATCTTTATTAAAATAATGATCTATTATACTTATCATTTAAGAAAAATCAAAAGATATAATTAGTTGTTTGTTTCATCTTTCTCCTTAGTTATAAATATGGACAACTATTAATGTGGTAAAAAAACAAATGTACTAAATTGAAAGGTGTAATAAGTAAGAATATTTGTTAAGTTACCCTCTAGTTTATAGTGTTTTTCTTAAAAGGTGCAAAATAAAACATGATAAGTATTTAAAAATGAATTTTGAACGGATTTTATTATATGTGTCTAATTTGCTCCCATGAACAATATCTCCTTGAGTAGCACCCGATTAAATAATAAATATACTCACAGACAGTTGATAACTACTCATTTCACACTCACAAAATTCAACCTGTCTTTTGGTAGCTACTATTAGTAATAATTAGGGGTGTACAAAACCAACCATTCTTGATTTGATTTGGTGTTGATAAAAAAAAAGTCAAATCGAACCCGAATCAAACCGACATAATATATATATATATATATATATATTCAAACTTTTTTATACATAAAATATTAATTATAATCTACTTTTTAAATACTTTTTCAACTAGTTTTAGTAATTTTCAATAATTTGAAAGTAGATGTAGATATATATTTAGATTTGGGCCTTTAAGTTGTAATATTTGTCCATTAATTGTTAATTAAATGATCCAAAACCCAATATAAACTTAAAACCTAAACTTTTCACTCTTCATCTCACTTTTTAGTTTCAGGAGAGTTTTCCACTCCTCAGTTTTTCATAATTGTGATTTTTCATTAGGACATGAGTGAAAACAGATTTGATCTAGTCTTCAATCACAGTATAATTGTAAAAACTAAAGATTATAAAAAAAAAAATCGAAATAACCAACTAAAACCTAAACCGAAAAAATCAATTTTATGTTGGTTTGATTTGGTTTATAATTTTAATAAACTGAAATGATTGGTTTACTTTTTTTTTTTTAATAAAAATTGAACCAACCCGACCTATGTACACCCCTAGAAAAAATGACACAATACAAAAATAGAAGATGAATTTTTCTTTTAAATTTTTTTTTTAAAAATGACATCTATTTTTCATATTTTCCTACATAAATTAACCTATATAATAGGGGAAATAGGCAAAAGTTGGTAAACTGACCTTGTGACGCTCTTGAATGTGCATAAAAATTTTAACTAAGGAAAAAGGCATAAATACCAACCCCCCTCCCTCGAACAAACTTGTTATGAAAATCTACTTTAACATTAAACTTAATCTGCAATTTTTATCCTTAAACAACTTTTACATGATTTTTTTACCACCCTCAAAAATTATGCCATTCTCATTGTGGAGAGTGCATCACACACGCGTCACGTTGGAGTCACGTTAAAACCACATAAATAAATTATTTTTTTAAAAATAATTTTTCTTATATATATATATTAAAAAAAAAAACTCCCCCTCCCCCCGTCGCTTGATCATTTTCCCCTTCACAAGAACAAAAAATCAAACGATATGAATCTATTACTTGCAACGGTTAAAATCCTGGACTTTAAGCTCCAAACAAGCAACAAGGAAACATAAAAGCTATCAATTGCCTAACGTAAGTAAACCAAAGACTTCGTTTCAAGCAAAAAAGTTCAAGATAAAGTTATGCTGCAAAACTGGAGGAAAACAAAAAGGTAAACAAGGTTCTATAGATTATTTTTACGATTTTTGAATTTTTCTTAAGTTAAATTTTTCATTAAAAAATTCACATAAGCAGTACTTTTGGTTTAGAAGTAATTACGTGGCTAATTAATAAGTTTGATTTTTTTAATTTTGATTTTGATGTGCAAAAATAAAATTAATTTGTTGATTCTTGATCTTTATAGGAAAGTTTATTTGTTGTACAATTTGTGTATTTTATTCTTCCTATGATTGTGTATTTAATTGAAGATTTTTGACGGATACGAGTGAAAAAAGAAAAGAAACAGAAGAAGGAAAAGATATGAGGGTGATGGGGTATGAAGAAGAAGAAGACATGGGGCTGGTAGGATGTGAGGAAGAAGGGAAAAAAAAAATAAAGACTGAAAATTCTAAAGTGGGCCTCATTTAATTTTTTTTTATTCTTTTTTTTTTATATAAAAACGTGCTTTGATTTTTTTTATTTTTTATTTTGTCACGTTAACCATTAAGAGAGCAAAATAATACACTTTAAAGTTCATAAGGGGGTAAATAACTATAAATTAAGTTTAATGGCTAAAGTACATTTTCGTTATAAATTTAGAAAGGTAAACATGCCTTTTTCCTTTAATTAATGACAATAAGTTATGATTTTCCCTAGCATTTGTTCAAGAAGATGGAACACAAGTAAAAAAATGTGACACTAATTTAAAGGATATAAAAAATAATAATAAGTTGTATTGAGATTTTTTTTTTTTCATTTTTTTAATTCTTATCTCTACTTCAAATCAAAGTATTAAAAATTACTTTATTTTATTAGTTTCTAGACACGTATGGTGCACCTGTCCTAATTCTATTATAATTTTTTTTAAAATGACAATTTCGTCTTTTTTTCTTACTCTATCTTTTTTATTTTCTTCGTAAATTTTCTCTCTATCTATTCTCTCACATCTTTAGTATATATATCACAAATTATTTTCTCATTTTTTTACTACTTCTCTCAATTTAAATACCTTACAAATTAATACTCTTTACTTTTTTAGTTTGTATAGAATTTTTCAGAATTTCACTCTTTATCAGTTTGTATCGATTTTTTCACAATCTTATATCTTCATGAATTTATATCGTAATTTTCAATTTCATTTTCATGTTCTTCTTAGATTCATCGTTCTATCTGTCTATGTTAATATAAATTAATGAATAATTGTGATAATATATTTTATGAAGTTAATTCACTTTTTAAAGGCGATGAATCGAACTATCGCAAAATTTCAATTGATCACCCACAAGTCAAACTATCACAAATTTTCAATAGATCATCCACAAGGACCATGATGCTCATTCTTAAATGAGTGATCTATAGAAAGAAAAATTAATGATGAAGATGACCAAAAAAAATGAAAGAGAAGTAGAAAAACGAGAGGCTAATTTATAATAATGATTTTTATCTTAACTTCTCTTTCACTATAAATTGTATAGTGAAATATAACATTTTGAATTTATGAAATAATGATTTGAAATTTGAAGCTTTATTTGAATAGGCATTTAATTGAAATAAATTTAAAGTTCTTTGTGAGAAAAAGCTTCAAAAATGAAAAAATAGATTTGGACTAATTTATCAATTTTTTTACAATTTCACTCTTCATTGATTTTTTGCAATTTTATATCTTTATCAGTTTGTATCAAAATTTTCATAATCTCTTTTCCATGATTTTCTTAGATTCTTCCATCTATCTGTGCAAGTTAATATAATTTGACTGGTGATTGTGATAATATGATTTATGAACTTGATTCACTTTTTAAAAATGATGAATTGGACAAGAACCATGATGTTCATTCTTATATGAATGATTCATAGAAAAGAAAATTAATGATGAAGATTATCAAAAAATAGAAGAGAAGTAGAAAAAGGTGAGATTAATTTATACTAATAATTTTTTCCTTAACTCTTATTCCACCATAAATTTTAAAATAAAATTTAAAAATTTGAATTTATGAAATTATGATTTAAAATTTGAATTTATATTTGAATAGGTGTTTTACTTGAAAAAATTTAAAGTTTTTTGTGATGAATACTTTAAAATTCAAAAATAAAGTTGGACTAATTTTTTTTGCTATTCTTATCTCCACCCAAATATTTTCTACTCATCTTTTACATCTTTAGTTTGTAAAAGTCATTTCTCCTTTTTTTCTTAAATTTTTTATTCTTACATTCTTAATAAATTTTTTAAAAAGAACTAGAAGTATAAAAATGATTTGAGCAATTAGTCACACATATTTTGCATGCATTAAGTGAGTTTTACTTAAAAATATAAAATAAATTAGGTGAAAAGGTTTTCAAAATTTTCCCAGAAGCGCCTATTTTCACCTTATTTTTTAATTCTTTTTTTGTTGTTTTATTATCTAGGAACGATCGACGGTTTCAAGTTCAAAACATAGCCTGACTAAAAAATTGTCAAATTAGAGTCTTTGCTCTTTTTTTTCTTACTCTTTCTTTTTTATCTTAAATTCTTAAAAAATTATGAAATCAGGGTATTATTGCTCTTTTTCTCTTATCTCTACACAAAATAAAAGTTTTAAAAAGGACTTTACTATATTAGTTTCTGAACACTTATGTTGCACGTGTTTTCAATTCCGCCAGTATAAGTTTTAATTAAATTCTTATTTTATTGTATTACTGTCTCTTTTTATTTTATTTTTAAATTCATCTTAAATTTGCACAATCTCACATCTTCATCAGTTTATATCGAAATTTCATCAATCTCACATCTTCATTCATTTGTATGGAATTTTTTTTTTCTATTCTAATGTACACATTCAAACTTCCACTCTTTTCTCACATTTCACTCGATATTATAGTCTTCGCCCCCCCCCCCCCCCCCCCCCCCCCCCCCCCCTCCCCCCTCTTTTTTTTTTTTTTTTTTCTCTCTTTTTTTTTTCACCTTCAACCTTCCCCCTTTTTCTCATCTTTTTGTTTTTTTTTTTTTCTTCCCCCCCCCCCCTTCCTTTTTTTATAGCTTTCTCAGTTTTTCTTTAAATCCTTCTCTCTATTTATCTAGGTTAATACAAAGTGATGATTTTTCATAACGATATATTTTATGAGTTAGATTCACTTTTTGAAGATGATAAATGAAATTATTGCAAGACTTCAATTAATAAAATCTACAAATATAATGATGCTTGATCTTAAATGAATGAACAAAAAACAAACTTATGATGATGTTAAAAAATTAATGATCATATAACAAGATGGTGCACATGTACAAAAAGGTGAGACAGATTTAAAAATAAAAAAAAATAATTATAACAATCTTTAACTTAGAATTTGTTTCCACATAAATTTTATAGTGAGATTTGAAATTTTTAATTTTTACAAAATATATTAAGTATTGGTTTAAGAAGTACAAAAAAAAGTGTCAATGGCATTGGAATTCCCATAGGTAATAAGAAACTTAAAAATGAAGCCCTTATTTTGTAATCTATTTTGAAAATTGAAATTATATTTAGATATGTGTTTATTTCTATGAGTGGAAGTCCTAAATTGTATAGAATTCCTTTTCTTTATTTTGAATTCTTATCTGTACTCCAAATAAAAGTTTTGAAAAGGGCTTTCTTATACTAATTTTTAAACACATTTGTTGCACGTGTGTCCCAATTCTGTTAACAGTAAGAAACTTTAAATGATAAACTCTTTTTTTTCCTTACTCTATTTTATATTTTCTTCTTAAATTTATTCTAATTTTAATCTCACATCTTCATCTGTTTGCATAAAAAATTTCACAATCTCATATCTTCATCATCTTGGATCAAAATTTTCACAATCTCACATTTTCGTTAGTTTGAATCATATCGTTTTCTTTTTATAAAATGTTTATGGCTGCTAAAGGGTTTGAAAAATATTGAGTGAACTTGAAATAGATTTAGACATCACAAAAGTAGAACCATGAGACCTACAAGCTAAAGTTTCTATACAAAAGAATAATAACAACAAGAATTGTTAGAACTGAACAAAATTACATATAAAAAACTGGCTTTGATCATTCATCATCTTTAAAGAAAAAGAGAGAGTTTTATATTAGTAGCTACTTTCTCTATTTTTAAATATTTATCATTTTTGGTAAAAAAAAAATGATTCATAATACTTGTCATTTCAGAAATGTCAAAGATATAATTAGTTGTTTGTTTCAATCTTTCTCCTTAGTTATAAATATGGCGAGATATTAATGTGGTGCAAAGAAAAACTATTAAATTGAAAGGTGTAATAAGTAAGAATAATTTATTTAGTTAAATTACCCTATGATATATATTGTTTTTCTTAAAAGATGCAAAAATAAACATGACAAGAATTTAGAAACGAATTTTGTTATATGTGTCTAATTTGCTCTCATGAATTAAATCGCCTTGAGTAGCATCCGATTAAATATTAAACATACTCGCATATAGCTGATAACTACTCATTTCACACTCACAAAATCCTACCTGCCTTTTAGAAGCTACTATTAGTAATAATGACACAAAACAAAGTAGAAGATGAATTTTTTTTTTTTAAATGACATCTAATTTTTCATATTTTCCTACATAAATTAACTATATAAAATGGGTACTTCTACGTCATGAATATACCTTGCCACTAGCTCACTTTAGACAACAAGTGAATTAGAACTTCTCCTCCTTATCCTTTAATCTGCCACAAAGTATCATTTCCTTAATACACACCATTCACTTTCTAGTTTACAATAGATCTCACGATCGCATTTCTTGGGGCTTAACTTACTCCGGCAAATTTACTGTTAAGTCTTGTTTCATGGAACTTCTTGCTAACACAGAGTAAGAAGCTTCTGCGGGAACCAGTACTAACCTTGCCTGGATATGGAAACTCCACCTCCCGCCAAAAATAAAGTAATTTCTCTGGATCTTTGCCCATAATAGACTCCCCACAGCTAAATATTTGGAACATATTGGGGTCTTACATTCATCTCTCTGTAGGACTTGCAATTCAGCAGAGATCGATGGCTGCATAATCTCATATGGATCCTTCCTAAACTGCACATTTATAGAATACCTTCAAAAGTATTTTTAGCCTTCTGCCTGTGGTCTATATGAACTGCTTGCAATAAACTCATCTTTGAAGAAACAACCATCAATCTTACAATTCATAACATAGCCCATATGGCGCAAGAATTCTGATTTTTGGCAGGACCAACTAGAGTCCCTAAGAGATCTATCATGCTTTATGTTAAATGGAACCCCCCGGTTCACTCTCATGTTATGTTAAATACTGATGCTTTCTTTGACGCCACTACTGGTATATGTCGTACCGGAGGCGTGTTTCGGGATTACTATGGGAATTGGATACTTGGCTTCGCTAGCTTTAGCTATAGTGCTAATACTCTTAAAGCTGAAGCGAAAGCCGTCTTTCAAGGACTTAGCATTGGACAGGAGCATGCAATCTCCTCCATTCAGATTAACATTGACTCTAAAGAGCTTGTTGCGCAACTTGGTTGTTCGCCCACTAACAATTGTCCGCTTTTGTGCGATTGCAGGTGCCTCCTCCAAAAATTGGGTAGTCCTGATATATGCCATATCTACAGTGAACAGAACAGACTAGCGGATGCTTTAGTATCTACTATTACTACTACTACTGCTGCTTTCATGCATAACTCCCCGGCTTCAGTTATGCTTTTTTGGGAATCTCCGCCATCCCTCATGGATATTTTGCGTGCCGACCAATGTGGAGATTTGACAGCCCGTAGGGTGAAATACTCATCTATAGATCAGGATGTACATAACATAAGTGTTGTTGATGTTGTACATATTCCTACTAGCCTAGCTAGCGCTACTTCTGCTAGCTCTTTTGTAGTGGCTATGCCACAGTTACTGTCCCTGTAGAACTTTTGTTACATAAATAAAAGCCTTTCTGACCAAAAAAAAAGAAGGTAAACGTTGCCAAATTGGCCTTATCACACTCTTGAGTGTGCATAAACATTTGAATTCATGACAATAAGTTATTGTTTTTCTTAGCATTTGTTCAACAAGATGGAGCACAAGTTGAAAAAAGTCACTAATTTGAAGGATATGAAAAATAATAACAATTCGTATCATGATTTTATTTTAATTCTTATCTCTACGTCAAATCAAAGTTTTAAAAAAGACTTTATTTTATTAGTTTCTGGACACGTACTTTGCACATGTGTCCAAATTCTATTCGTATAATTTTTTAAAATGAAAATTTCTAATTTTTTTCTTATATATCTCTTTTAGTTTCTTCTTAATTTTTCTCCATATCTATTCTCTCACATATTTAGTATATATATCGAAATTGATTCACTTTTAAAGATGATGAATTGAACTGCTGCCAAATTTAAATTGATCATCCACAAGGGTCACGACGCTCATTCTTATATGAGTGATCCATAGAAAGAGAAATTAATAATGATGATGATTGAAAAATGAAAGAGAAGTAGAAAAAAAAAATGAAACTAATTTATAAGAATAATTTTTATCTTAACTTCTATTTCACCATAAATTTTATAGTGAAATATAACAATTTGAATTTATGAAATAATGATTTAAAATTTAAGGTTGTATTTAAATAGGCATTTTATTTGAAATGAATTTAAGGTTTTTTGTGAGGAAAAGCTTCAAAAATACTCAAATATTTTCTACTAATCTCTCATATCTTTAGTTTATAAAAATCTTTTCTTCTTTTTTTTTTCCTTAAATTTTTTTTTTAAATTCTTAAGTAATTTTTTTTAAAATTAGAAATGTAAAAATAATTTTTGCAATTAGTCACACGTATGTTACATGCATTATGTGAGTTTTACTTAAAAAGATAAAATTAATTGGGTGGAAAAACTTTTAAAATTTGTTCAGAAGCACATATTTTTTACCTCATTTATTGATTTTGTTTTGCTGTTTTATTATGTGGGAATTATCGACGATTTCAATTTCAAAACATCATCTGACTAAAAAAATTGTGAAACCAGAGTCTCTTGCTTTTTTTTTTTTTCGTACTCTCTCTTTTTTTTCTTAAATTCTTAAAAAATTGTGAAAGCAAAGTTTTATTGCTCTTATTTTTTCTTATCTCTACTCCAAATAAAAGTTTTAAAAATGATTTTATTATACTAGTTTTTGAACACGTATGTTGCACGTGTGTCTCAATTTTGTCAGTATAAAATTTTTAAAGCTAAATTCTTTTTTTATTTTCTTACTCTCTCTTTTTTATTTTATTTTTAATCTCATCTTAAATTTCTACAATTTCACATCTTTATCTTTTTGTATCAAAATTTTCACGATCTAACATCTTCATTGATTTATATTAAAATTTTTATAAACTCACATCTTCATTCGTTTCTATCAAAATATTTTTTTATTTTTTTTTCTATTCCCGTGTATACTCACACTCTTCCGCTCTTCTCTCACATTTTCACTTAATATTATAGAGTATTTTCTCTCTTTTCCTGCTCTCTCTCTCTCTTTTTCTTAAATCCCTTATCTATATAGCTAAATATAAAAAGATGGGTAATCATCATGATATATTTTATCAGCTAGATTCACTTTTTGAAGGTACTAAATGGAATTATTGCAAGACTTTAACTGATAAGATCTAAAAGACAATAATGCTCGACCTTACATGGATGAGCAAAAAAAAAAGAGAAAACTTATGATGAAGAATACCGAAAAGTGATCATATAAAAAGATGGTGCACATATACAAAAAAAAGTGAAACAGATTTAGAAAATCTGATAAATAATTACAACGATCTTTATCTTGACTTTTATTTCACCATAGATTTTAAAGTGAAATCTAAAATTTTGAGTTTTTACAATAGTGTAATAAGTATTAGTTCAAGAAGTACTAAAAAAATGCTAATAGCAATGAAATTCCTATCAATAATAAGAAACTTACAAAAATAAAGTCATTGTTTTGAATTTATTTTGAAAGTTGAATGTAACGACCTAAAAATTTGATGAATTATGTGAAATTTGTGACTTTGTGTGATTTAATTGTCTTACCCTCTCCGTAATTGCATTATGATATTTCTGGGGTGTGGAAGTGATTGGCATGATTTTCGATGCATTTTGGTATCATTTATGCAATATTGTGGTTTTTGATGGCTTTGAGAGCCTTATTTTGGACTTATGTGGATATCTTTTGATCCGTGCTATAGATGGCTGAACGGACTGCACCAGCAGCTTCAGAATATCGATTTTAGGCTAGGTAGACCTTTAGTTTGGGTTGCAGTGCACCCGAGCTCATTTCGACTTATTGGTCGAAAATTAAGTTGGAAAATTAGAATGTGGGTGTGGGACCCATATTTCATTAAAACGACCTTGGATGGAAAATTCAAATTCTCTAGAAGATCCAAAATATCGATTTTAGGGTGTTAACACATTTGGTATGACTTTACGACTTTTAAATCTCATTTCGACTCTCGATTTGGAAAATTATGATTTCGAGTTTCGGGGGTCAACTTTATGAAAATAATATTTTTTTGAAAATCTGATATCTTCATTGCATCTGAAATGTCAAATTTAGTATGGTTTCATAGTTCGTTTGCGTATATCGGACTCTGAAAGAATCTCGAGACCCCATCGAAATAAGGAGTGAATTTGAAGTGAAAAATCTGGTGCAATATCAGATTTTTCTGCATATAAATACCTCTTTTTGGCCCTTTCTGTTCATTTTTCATCTTGCCTCTTGGGAGTTAAACCTAAATAGTGCGTGAGCTTAAGCCTTTGTTTGGATGGTGGTTTGTCACGGTTTCACAATGTATGGTACAATATAGTATGGTACAATATAATGTTTGGATGGACTGTATCGTTCACTGCGGTTTAATAATATTTTTTTTATTTGATTTGATGGTATGATACTGTATCGTAACATGTAAATTTACTAAAATGCCCCTAATTGAATTATTAGGTACATAGGCAGCATTTGCGTTTTCTATGTATTAGCAGTCAATATTGAATTATTAACAACTGCTACGCCAGGCAGAAGCACAAACTAATAGTAACATGGCTTCTAACTTTGTCTACAAGTGGTATTAAGGACAACTTTTCACAACCATTCAGATTCAACTCTTTCCCTATAAAAAACATATAGCTTTGCTGCATTATTCCAACAAGAACAAAATCAAAGATCATATTGAAAACCAATTAGAACAAGGCAATCAAGGCTTCATTTTTTCTGTATTATGTCCTAATATTGTTGATTTTAGCACTAGCAACAATGTCTGGAGCAGGGGGAATTGTTCTCTATTGGGGACAAAATAGCAATAAAGGGACACTAGCCGACACTTGTGCTACAGGGAACTATGACTTCGTGAACATAACATTTCTCTCAACATTTGGCAGTGGTCGAAACGCGATGCTCAACCTAGCAGGCAATTGTGATCCATACACTCCAAATGGATGTGTTAACGTGAGTTCTGACGTAAAATCTTGTCAATCCAAAGGAATCAAAGTTATGTTATCAATCGGAGGAGGAACATGAGCATTCAGAGGAGAACGTAAAATAACAGAGGATTTGTGCATAAAAATTATAAGATATTAGGATTGTAAGTAATATGGGGTAAAGGATAAAATAGGATTAGAAAATATTATATGAGGGCATAATTGAAAAAATAAATAAGAAAACCACGAAAAACCACCAAATCGGTGGTTTTAAAAATTGGACAATTTCATGATTCCCAAACTATGAAAGATTACCATACCATACCATGCCTTTTAGAAACAATCAAAACAAATATGGTTGGCTTTGTAACTATACCATACCATACCACAGAAAATCACCATCCAAATAACCTGTAAAAGTAAAGTTTGTGAGAGCTTGGAAAACTAGATTAACACCTTTTCTTTGTTTTATTGCGGATTAAAGGTAAGAATTCACTCTTTTCTTAGTAATTTCTTGATTAATGTCTTAAAACCTCAAAAATCTTAGGGCATGATTTTAAATTCAAATTTCACTCCTTTTCACTTGAAGAATATTTTTATCTTATAATTACTAGTTTTTCATCAATTTAACATTCAAAACAACTCCGATTCTTGATTTTAATCGGGATTTCAAAGATTTTACCCGCTAAAGCTCAAAACTGATTTTTCTTCGATTTGAACTCTGTTTTTGATTCGATCTAACTTGGGTTTTCAGCTGTAGGTTTCTAAAAATATGGAGAACATATTTTTGAAGTAAAGTTCCGATTTTGCCTTTCTTTTTCGAAAATTTATTTTAGGAGTTCGTTTTGACCCCGAACCAAAAGCAGTCAATATGAGTGTTGTTGATTTTGTCTTGACGAGTAGATTTCATATTTGATATTTTTAGCATAGTTCAGAATTGTTCGTAAAAAGTAAGATTGTGGGTTCAAGTGTAGCGGATCGGTTTCGACTTTCGAAGTAGGTTATGGATTAACTCTTTCAGAATGGGCTGTGTAGTAAATGATGATACCAAAATGCATGTTAAGGGTGAAAAATAATCATGAAAAATATCTATTTATGTGTTGTGCCCATGTGGGGGCCTATATGTGATGTAATTATCGAAATTGAGTTATTATGTGATATGTGTGACCGTGTGGAGTCCTATGTGATATCAATAGCCTTGAATACATGTGAATAATTGTATTGTGTTATTAAAATGATTAATGTAGTACCATTGATGTATTGTGATTATATTCATACCTTATTGACATATGATACATGTGGAAATTTATGAATGAAACGAAAATAATGAGTGGATATTGGCTCATGTGGTTGTGAAAATATTTCATTGTGGTTGGTTATGGAAATATATCATGTGGTTGGTTGTGGAAATACTCATTGTGATTGGTTGCGATCATTACATCTTCATATCATACTCATTCATAAAATATTGGTACCACCGTGAAAACAACTGAGAAACACTGGCAACACCTTTTTAAAAGATATGGTAACACCTTATAAAACCCTTTCTAAGGGGTGTGTCGGAAAAGAGATATGAGATATGTGGATTGTATACGGGTTGACGAATCTCCCATGAATCCTACGTCGGGAAGTTTTAGCTCCATAGATGTATACGAGGATTGTACGACGATCTCGGAGGTTATGCGATGACCCCGTACATCATCATCATCATTATATACATTGCACTTACTTTATTGTGTTTATATTGTGTTGTTGTGCCTTATTGACTTGTCATCTATTTATTTGTCTTACCTTCCTTTACTTGTATTTGATGATTTTGGATCTACATGTTCTCTTTTGTTCTATTTATATGTGAAATAATGTATACTTGTATTCTATATTGGTGTGTTGTTGTAATATATGTGAGATATATTAGAACTGTTAGTGCAAGCGGTGTGGGCTATCATTGTGGGATATTTTCTGAGTGCTATATGACGTGTCCTTAGTGTATATTTTGTATGCTTTATTTACTACTTTGCTTGGTCGGCGTATGATACCTATTGAGTACAAGTGGACCGTACTCATGCCTACTGCACTCTTTCGGTGGAAGTTCTAGCTCGAGTGCACCTCAGTTTGATTGACTCAGATGATTGTTGGAGCTTCCAAGGTAGCGGTTGGACATTCATGCGTCCGAAGTTTACCTCTATATTTCTATAGTAGTTATGTCTTTATTAGTATTCAAAAACAGTTATTATTCCTTTGTGGTTATTTTTCCGATGTATTTGACTCTTGGATTGTATTAGTAGTTCTTACACTATTGACACCTGATTTTGGGCATGATTGGTATTTTGGATAAATTCTTTCCGCATTGTTATAATTATATGGTTCGGCTTCTTTCTAGAAGTCTTACCTTGGGATATTTCTGTCTTTTTCTCTTTTCGTATCAATTTGGGTGATAGGCTTACTTGTCAAGGGACGCTGCGACAAGTGCCATCACGATCCTTGTTTTTGGGTCGTGACATTGAAATTATGTCTGGATAAACATTTAATTGTAAAGAATTTAAAATTTGTGAGTGAAAGTCCGAAATTGTATATAACTTTTTTTTTAAAATTCTTATCTCAACTCTAAATAATTTTTTTTAAAAGGACTTTATTATACTAATTTCTAAATACAAATGTTGCACGTGTTTTTCGATTCTGCCACTCTAATTTTTTTAAAATGATAAATTCTTCTTTTTTTCCTACTTTTTTTTTCTTACTCTCTCTTCTCAATTTTCTCTTAAATTCATTTTAAATTTCTACAATCTCATCTCTTCATTAGTTTGTATCAAAAATTTTACTTGTATTGAAACTTTCATAATCTCACATTTTCATAAGTTTGTAACAAAATATTTTAAAGTATTTTTAATCCTCAATTATACTCACACATTTTATACACTACTTTCACATTTTCACTTGATATCAAAGAGTCTATGTTCTTTTCTTTTTTCCTTACGCTCTTTTTTTTCTTCTTAAATTCTTTTCTTTATAGTTTATAATCGATAATTATCATGATATATTTTATAATGTTGATGCAATTTTTGAAGGGAATGAATGAGATCATTATAAGACTTCAACTGATAAAATCTACAAAGTTAATGATGCTCGATCTTATATGAATGAACAAAGAGAAGAAGAGAGAAAAAATAACGATGAAGATGATTAAAAAATGATCGTACAAGAAGATGATTGCCTAGTATTAAAAGTTTAAACTGATTTAAAAGATCTAAAAAATAATAATTACAATCTTAATCTTAGCTTATTTTTCACCATAGATTTTGAAGTTAAATCTAAAAATATGTGTATTTACTTACAATAAGATATTAACTCAAAAAGTATTAAAAGAAAAGATGCTAATGAGAATGGGAGCACTCCTGTAGGTAATAGGCATCGTAAAAATGAAACCCATTTTTTGATATTTCCTTTTGAAACACAAAATTATGTTTGAATGTGCATTTTTTAAAAAGATTTAAAAAATATTGTGAGTATAAGTTCTAAAAATGGATATGGACTAGTTTTGTTTTTCACTCTCATTTCCATTCAAATAATTTCAACTCATCTCACACATCTTCAGTTCTGTAAGTCTTTTTTTCTAACTCTTTTTTTTATTTTTTATCTTAAATTCTTTCCTCTGTCTAGTAAAATACAAAGTACCTTAATGAATAATTATAATGATATATTTTATGAGTTTAATTCACTTTTTGAAGTGATACATGGAACCATCTAGAAAATTTAAGCTAATCAAATTCACAAAGAAATAATTGTTAATTTTGTATGAATGATAAAAAATAAGTGAAAGAAATTAATGAGGAAGATATAAACTACTCCATACTAATTACTACTCCCTCCATTTTTAGTACTAAGCGGTGCTTTTATCTTGGACATATCACTTACAAAATTCATTCACTTTTAGAAATCAAAAAGTGATTTAATAGCTTACTTTTAATTAAATAGTAATTACTCCTCCACTTATCTTGTTTGTCCATTATACTAAATTTTTTTTCTTTTACTTGTTTACTTTAGAGAAGGATATTTTTTTTTAATTGTACCCTTGAAGTTAACTACAAAATTGTCAAATCATTTTTCAAATTTTTTTGGTTAAAATGCTTATAGTCATGAGTATTTGAGTAAAATATGCACTTCATTTATTATTTTTAAATAAACTGCAAAGTCCTAAACGCTATTTCCGCACCTCTGATTTATTTATTTATTTAAAATTAGGCTTGATACATAGCTCACCTCTAAAGTTTCTTGAAATATTTTATATAGACACTCGAACCTAAGCCTTGTTTCAATTGAACACCTCAACTCCTAATAAAGTATCATGATAGATACTTCGGTTCAAATTTTGAATTTCTTTTTGTGCATTCTCATTCGTCTAATAAATAATTAAGTCAGCCACATAAAATATGTCATTTCCTTTAGTTATACGCATTCTCCTCAATAAACCCAAAAAGTAACAAGCTTTTTTTTACTTGAGGTGATGAGCATAGATAAAGAAGATGATATATTTTATGTGGTTAACTTAACTATCTAATAATAGATGAATGAAACTATGTACAAAAAGTTTTTTCAAAATTTAAGTCAAAAGTATAAGTGAAACACATTACTAAGAGTTGAGGTGTTCACCAACATGGGTTGTGATGCAGTGGATGAGGCTGTTCTACCCTTAACCAGAGGTCGAGGGTTCGATCCTGGGTACGAAGAAAACTCTGTTAGGGAGCGCTTCCCCCCGAATGGAGCCCTACGCGGCGCCAATCTGAATTAGTCGGGCTCCAATGCGGGTATCGGACACCGAATGGAAAATCGAAAAAAAAAAAGGAAAAAAAAAGTTGAGGTGTTCAATTGAAACAGACTTAATTCGAACGTCTAAATGAAATATCACAAAAAATTTAAAGGATCAATTATATATTAAGCCAAAAAATATAATCAATATAATTTAGAGATAGAATTGAACATACCACGATATAATATAGATTTTTTATGACCCCTCAACCGCTGCACTTACTCTTAACCTTGTCACAATGCCTATATGTCAGCCACTGCCCACTGGACTTAGAAACCAAACAAGTCACATTATATACAGTAACTAGCACCCTCCATCATTCACTAATTTTAAACTTAATGTGAATGGATCTGTGTTGAACAGTTCATTGAAGTTAAGATATTAATAAGTTTTTGGTTTTTTAATTTATTTTTAATATGTAGGACGTTTGGCTAAATCATATCAATAATATATCCTTTTATTATTATTTTAAAAAAAAAACTTGTTGGGTTCAAAATCGAGAGAGCGTCACGCGGAAGCTTAAAGTTTGCAAAATAATATGATGATAATTCAGATGACACAAAACTAAACTAAAATAACATAATATTTTTTATATGATTTGACTAATCGGCCTACGTATTAAAAACTAAATAAAAAACAAAATAAAACTATGAGAGAAAATCTCCCCATAAACAAGACTCTTTAAGCACTATATCGTGGATGCTATTGTGTTATGGTATGAGAAGGGGTATTCATAGATGTTTCAAAACATTTTCTCCAACAAAGAGATTTACCAAATATGGAAAAGTTTTAGATTTTTCTTTCAGGAAATTAAAAGTAATTATGGTATTACATTTATTTTCCTTCTCAAAAAAGTAAAACTTAAATTTGGTAAAAAAATCAGGGCAAAAACCCTAACAAATCTCCCTTTTTTTAACTTGATTTTCTTGACTTGATCCGCCTTCTTCACGTCATATGTATAATTTTGGTTCTTCACTACTGACGTTTGTCAAGGTTAAAAATAAATTTTAAAATATTATGGGTTAAAAATTGATTTAAACAATATCTTATTTTCACTTTTAAAATGTAGCAGCAGGAATGTTGAAAATATGTTCTAAACTCCTTCTCCACATGTAGCTAGACAAAGATCTTCATTATCATCAAATTGGTTGCAAATTTATTTGAACTCCTTTGAACTTGTCTTCGACCTCGTTTTACCAAATCACTGGATCTTTAAACTGTAGGCTCTGATACCACTTGTTGGGTTCAAAATCGAGAGGGCATCATGCGGAAGCTTAAAGTTTGCAAACTAATATGATGATAATTCAGATGACATAAAACTAAACTAAAAAAAACATAATATTATTGATATGGTTTGGCCAATCAACCTACATATTAAAAACTAGATAAAAAACATAACTATGAGAGAAAATCTCCCCATAAACAAGACTCTTTAAGCACTACATTGTGGATGCTATTGTGTTATGGTATGAGAATGGGTCTTCATAGATGTTCTGAAACCTTTCCTCCAACAAAGAGATTTACCAAATATGGAAAAGTTTTATATTTTCCTTTCAGGAATTAAAAGTAATTATGGTATTACTTTTATTTTTTCTTCTAAAAAATATAAAACTTAAATTTGATAAAAAAATCAGACAAAAATCCTAACAAATGAGACTGTATCATCTGCTAGAGGGTTGAATAAACGTATGCATGCCGACCTTCACCCCAACCACGTGGAGGTGGAGAAATTATTTCTTACTTAGGTATTGCATCATGCATGCAATAACTATTAAATGACTTAACCACTGCATTTATAGCTCTTAATATCAAAATACATAACACTTAATGAAGTACTTATCTACATTTAATCACCAAATCAACTTTCAAGCAATGTGAATTTAAAGACAACATAATTTTTGCAGACTTCAATCTCAAGTAATCGTCGTCCCACAAAGAATATATTTCCATCGCTTCTTCATGTTTATAAGCTCTTTTTGAAGCAACATAAAATGATTGTCCTTTAAAACCTGTGACAACATACATATCGAGCATAAATCAAAGAGACAAAAGTGAAAGAACATGACAGTATCACATTTGTTGGTCTCTAATTCATTATGTTGTTGATATTCAATAATGTAAATTTAAAGTTATAACAACTTTTTGTTACTATATCTATACTTATATTCTGATGCCAATAAATGTATAAATTATCATGCAGAACACGTCTGAATAAAGGTTGTTAAAGGTGTATATCAGGAGGTGTTAAGAATGCCCATAAAGTACAAAAAGGTGAGACTAATTTAAAAATTAAATAATAATAATAATAATAATAATAATAATAATAATAATAATAATAACAACAACAATAGTAACAACGACAATATTCATCTTAGCTTCTGTTTTACCATAAATTTTGAAGTAACAATTTGAAAATCGAGTTCTTACAACAATACAATAAGATATTAGCTCAAGAAGCTAAGTACTAAAAAGATCGTGTTAATGGCAGTGAGACTCCGACGAAAAAACTTAAAAATGAAGCCTTTTTTTGTAATCACTTTTGAAACTTGAAATTATGTTTGGATATGCATTTATTTGTAAAGAAATTAAAATTTTGTGGGTAAAGGTCCAATAACTGATTTGGAAAGATCATTGAAACTTGAAATATTCTTGGAGATGAATTTATATAATCTGATCTCAATAATCTCTACTTGGTCAAATATTTCACAAAATCATTCCCTCACATCCATAGTTTATATTGAAACTAGAGGTACATGACCCATGTCAGCACGGGCCCAACATTAAGATATTTGACTATATATGATAGATTAAATTGATGTAGATTTCAATTATGAATTATAATGAATACACGAAATGTATTAACAACTTAATAGTATTTTTTAAGGAGCCAAATTATCTCACAAGATAATTATATATAAATTACTCATATTATTATAAATAACAAAATTCAATGTATTTTAAAGTTTAGATCTTTAATCATATGACTGAGATTTTCCACATTAAGTATAAAATATGAGATTAAAATTGATATATAAGACTTGACACATGTATAAAATAGAGACTACTCTTGTTGAAAAGATAAAGGGTTATCTTGTCATTGCATATTATATCACATGTGAGTTGTAATTAATAACCCAAAATTGCATTGTATTCTCCTACTAAGCAGACATAAACATCCTTTACTTTTATTTTTCCTCCTCTTTTATTTGTCAACTTATTTTTTAAAGTTAAATTAAATTAATATTTTAAATTTAAAGTGTTTTAAAAATTATAAAAAAAAGAGAGAGAAAATTATAAGTTACCATCTGTCATATTAATTTAAGATATTTGACTTTGAGAACACGATAAAATATACTTATAAAATATACTTCTGTAAATTTTTTATCAATTTGTATATATTCCTTCCATTGAAACGTAGGATTCGTTTGTTAGAGTGTGTAAATTTTCTTTTTTAATAGAATATATTAGTAATGTTTGTATTATTGTTTTTAGATATTTTAAATTATTAAATAATGTAATTTATAAAAAAAATTTATGTAATTTTTGAATAATATATGTTACTCTCCTTGTCCAAAGTTTTGTGTTGTTGATAGTCAATTATATTTTTTAAATAATTTTTTAATTATTGTGATTGATAATTTTTTTCTATTCCAATTTAAATGGAACAATGCTTAGATGCCTATAATAATTAATTATGGGTGATATAATAAAATCATGATTGAAGCAAAAAAGTATAAATGTCTTAAATGACTTACAACAACTAAATAAAAGTGACATAGCAAAATTACTATAAAAAATGCTGGTGAAAAAAATTTAAGTAGACCTCATATAAGATGTCAAGTTAATTTAAAATATCAAGAGTTAATTTATCATTTTTATATCTATTTTATCCTTTTTATTAATTATTATTAATTTTTTAATACTTCAATAATTTATAATAATTAATTAGGATAATATTTAGTAAAACTATGGTAGAAGTAGTTGAAGTAAATATGTCATAAATGCTTATTTTTATTTTTTAATTAAATATTACTAAATTTTTAATACATAAATGACTATAATAATTAATTAAGGGTGGTATAGTAAAATCACAGTTGAAGCAGACGTGTTATAAATATTTATTTTATATTTTTAATTATATATTATTATTTTTTTAATAAATAAATAATATATAATAATTAATTAGGGGCGATATAGTAAAATTACGGTTGAAGCAGACATGTCATAAATGTTCATTTTATTTTTAATTAAATATTATTAATTTTTTAATGTATAAATAACTTATAATAATTAATTAGGAGCAGTATAATAGTTAATTAGGAGTGATACGGTACAATTGCGGTTGAAGCAGACATGACATAAATATCTATTTCTTTTTAATTAAATATTATTAATAATCAATTAGGTGTGATATAATAATTAATTAGGGGTAATATAGTACAATTACGATTGAAGCATACATGTCATAAATATTTATTTTATTTTTTAATTAAATATTATTAATTTTTTAGTATATAAATAACTTATAATAATTAATTATGTGTGATATAATAATTAATTAGGATAATTAATTAGGGATGATATAGTATAATTACGATTGAAAAAGACATGTCATAAATATTTATTTTATTTTAATTAAATATTATTATTATTTTAATATATAAATAACTTATAATAATTAATAAAGATTATATAGTAAAATTACGGAGCAAACAAAAGCAGAAAACGACTTACCTTTCACGTATTCAAACCAAAACATTTTATATATGGAAGAAATGAGAATAGATAAACATCTATGGGCCCCATCATATTCAATAGGAGTAGCATCCATGAAAGAGTGATAATTTATTGGAATGACATGAGTTGTAATTTATTAAAAAAGGGTGAACTTTTTTTAAAATTGTTGCTATAGACCAACTAATAAAGTACAAACAAATAATATATATTTGCCTAAGATTACACTGGAAGATGGCTTAAGTCTATTATACCCTTAAATATTTTATTCAATGCCTAGCAGCTGCCATGTCGAAACCCACACTTCTATAATATAGAAAATCCCTTCTCATTTTTTACTTTTTCTATCTCAATTCAAATGCTTCAAAAATTAACACTCACTCTTTTAGTTTTTATCGAAATTATCACAATCTCACATCTTAGCTTCATCATTTTGTATCGAAATTTCTACAACCTCACATCTTCGTCAATTTGTATCAAAATATATTTTTTGTTTTTATTATTCTAACTTATAAACACACACTTTCTACTCATATTTAATACCTTTACTCTACATCAAAGAGCGCTTGCTCTTTTTTCCTTACTCTTTTTTTTTTTTGGCACAGCTCTTTTCAATTTCTTTTTTACTCTCTCCTTTCAATTTTTTCTTACTCTCTTTTCTATTTCTTTTTTTTTATTCTCTCTTTTCTATTTTTTCTTACTCTCTCCTTTCTATTTTATTTTTATCTTATTCTCTCTTTTCAATTTTTTTCTGACTCTCTCTTTTCAATTTTTTTTCTTTCTTTTCTATTTTTCTTACTCTCTTTTCAATTTTCTTCCATCAGCCTTTTTTTTATTTATCTAGTTAAACATAAAGTGATGGATGATTATCTTGATATATTTGATGAGCTAAAACTACTTTTTGAAGGTGATGAATGGAATCATCGCAAGACTTCAATTGGTAAAATTCACAATGACGATGACGCGCGATCTTATATGGATGAATAAAAAGTAGACAAAGAAACTAATGAAGATGATCGAAAAATGGTCATACAAGAAAATGGTGCACAAATATAAAAAAGTGAGATTGATTTAAAGATTAGAAAATAATTAGAGAAAATGCTCTATTACTACCTTGAACTATGCGCGAAAAGGATGAGACACACCCGAACTTTAGGAGGGTCCTATTACCTCCCTGAACTAATTAAAATCATATTTTTGACAACCTTAGTGCCTACGTGGTACATACGTGACACAGCACACAGAAAGGTCCTAATAGGCACACGTGTGTGCCACTTATGTGCCACATAGGCACTAAGATTGTCAAAAATATAACTTTAATTAGTCCAGGGGATAATAGGACCCTCCTAAAGTTTAGATGTGTCTCAACCTTTTCGCGTATAGTCCAAGGTGGTAATAGAGCATTTTCTCAAATAATTATAACAATCTTTATCCTAGATTTCATTTCATTGTAGATTTTGAGTGAAATTTTAAAAATTAAATTTTTACAAGAGTATAATAATATTAGCTGAAGAAGTTCTTAAAAAAGTGCTAGTGACAGCCGGACTCTGTATTTAGATGCTTAAAAATTGAATTCTTTGTTTTGTAATCCTTTTTGAAACTTGAAATTGTGTTTAGATATGTATTTATTCATGAAAAAAATAATAATTTATGAGTGAAAGTCCCAAAAACTTATATGAAATAATTTTTGAAACTTGAAATATTTTTGGAGATAAATTTATAAAATTTGATTCAAGTAATCTCTAGTCAAATATTTCACAAAACCATTCTGTCACATTTCTAGTTGATATCGAACACCCCTTTTCCTAGTTGATATCAAACTCCCCTTTCTGGTTTATATCAAACGCCTCTTTTTGCTTTTTTACTTTTTCTATCTCAATTTAAACACCTCAAAGCTAACACTCACACCTTTTTAGTTTATATTGAAATTCTCACAATCTTGCATTCTCTTCTGTTTGAATCGAATTTTTTTCAATCTCACATCTTCATAAATTTGTATCAAATTTTTTTTTTTTTTTTTGCTATTCTCACGTATAAACAAAGAATTTCTACTCATCTTTAACAACTTTACTTTATATTAAAGTGTTTGCTCTTTTTTTCTTACTCTCTCTTTTTCATTTTTTTTAACTCTCTTTTTATTTTTTTAAATCAATCTTTTCCTCTATTTAACTAGCGACTAAATACAAAGTGATGGATGGTTATCATAATATATTTAATAAGCTAGATCCACTTTTTAAAGGTGATTAATGGGATCATCGCTGCACTTCAATTGATAAAATCCACAAAGACGATTATGCGCGATCTTATGTGGATGAACAAAAAAAAAGAGAAAGAAACTAATGAAGATGATAGGAAAATGGTCATACAAGAAGATGGTGCACAAATACAAAAAGGTGAGACCGAATTTAAAAATTTTAAAAATGATTATAACAATTTTTATCTTAGTTTTGGTTCATTATAGATTTTGAAGTGAAGTTTAAAAAATTAAGTTTTTACAATAGTATAATAATATTAGCTGAAGTAGTACTAAAAAAAAGTGCTAGTGGTAGTGAGACTCTGTAGGTGATAAGAAGCTTAAAAAGTGAAGTCATTTGTTTTGCAATTCTTTCTAAAACTTGAAATTATGTTTGGATATGCATTTATTTGTAAAAAAATTAAAAATTTATGAGTGGAGTCTCAAAAACTTATGTGAAATAATTTTTGGAATTTGAAATATCTTTGGAAACAAATTTATAAAATCTGATTTAAATAATCTCTAGTCAAATATTTCACAAAATCACCCCGTCACATTTTTAGTTTATATGGAAACCCTTTTCTCCATTTTGACTTTTCTTATCCCAATTCAAGCACTTAAAAAATTAACCCTTTTCTCCATTTTGACTTTTCTTATCCCAATTCAAGCACTTAAAAAATTAACGCTCTCACTTTTTTAGTTTGTATCGAAATTACAATCTCACATGTTCTTCTATTGGTATCGAAATTTTCACAATCTCATGTCTTTTCTATTTATATCGAAATACTTTTGTTTTTATTTTTTTTGCTATTCTCACGTATAAACACACATTTTATACTCATTTTAACATCTTTACTTTATATTAAAGGGTTTGCAATTTTTTCTTACATTCTCTTTTTCAACTTTTTTTAATTTAATTTTTCCCTCTATTTATGGGCTAAATTTACTAAATACAAAGTGATAATTGATTATCATGATATATTTTATGAGCTAGATTCACTTTCTGAAGGTGATGAATGGGATCATCGCAAGACTTCATGAATTGATAAAATCTACAAAGACGATGGTGCATAATCTTATATAGAAGAACAAGAAGAAAAGAAAGAAATTAATGAAGATGATCGAAAAATAATCATACAAGAAGATGATAAACAAGTACAAAAAATTGAGACTGACTTAAAATATTTGAAAAATAATTGTAACAATCTTCATCTTAGTTTCTGTTTCACCATAACTTTTCAACTGAAATTAAAAATTTACATTTCTCACAATAGCTAGTGGTAGTGAAACTACGATAAGTAATAAGAAGCTTAAAACATGACTTTTTTTTAATCCCTTTTAAAACATGAGGTTTTGTATTTTTAGGTATTTATTTTGTAAAAAAATTAAAATTTTATAGTTGAAAGTACCAAAAACTGATTTGAAATAATTTTTGAAGCTAAAAATATTTTTGGATACATATTTATAAAATTCGATCCGAACAATCTCGATTCAAATATTTCACATAAACATTCACTCACATTTTTAGTTTATATCGAATCTCTTTCTCTCTTTTTTTTTGTTTTTTTAACTTTTATTTTTTCAATCCAAGCATTTCACAAATTAACACGCACCTTTTAGTTTGTATCGAAATTTTCACAATCTCACATCTTTATTAGTTTGTATCGAGATTTTAACAATTTCACCTCTTCATTTGTTTGTATCAAAATATTTTCTTTTTTTGCTATTCTCACGTGTAAACACACACTTTTTGCTCATTTTTAACATCTTTACTATATATTAAAGAGATAATGCTCTATTTCACACTTGAACTATACACAAAACGGCTGAGACACATCTCAACTTAAAGGGGGTCCTATTACCCCCTGGACTAATTAAAAGTGTAATTTTGACATCCTTAGTGCCTATGTGGCATATACGTGGTACAACACACTGAAGAGTCCATGTAGGCACACGTGTGTGCCACGTATGTGCCGCGTAGGCATTAAGGGTGTCAAAATTACACTTTTAATTAGTTCAGGGGGGTAATAGGACCCCCGTTAAATTGAGGTGTGTCTCAACCGTTTTGGGTATAGTTCAAGGGTAAAATAGAATATTTTCTCTATATTAAAGAGTGTTTGCCCTTTTTTTCTTACTGTCTCTCTTTTCTATATTTTAAAAATTCTATTTATGAGGTAGTTCCCCTAAATACAAAGTGATGGATGATTATCATGATATATTTTATGAGCTAAATTTACTTTTTGAAGGTGATGAATGAGATCATTGCAAGACTTCAACTGATAAAATCTACAAAGACGACGGTGTGCGATCTGATATGGATGAACATGAAGAAGAGAAAGAAACTAAAGAAGATGATAGAAAAATGTAAACACAAAAAGATGGTGACCAAGTTCAAAAAGGTGAGACTGATTTAAAAGATATGGAAAAACAATTGTAACTTTTAAACTAAAATTTAAAAAGTTACATTTTCCACAATAGTCTAATAAGATATGGCCGTGGGACTACTACAAGTAATAAGAAGCTAGAAGCTTAAAACATTGTGTCCTTTTTTTTTCTTCTTTTGTAATCCCTTTTAAAGATTGAGGGTTTGATGGGATATGCATTTGTTTTGTGAAAAGAATTAAAATTTTATAATTAAAAGTCCCAGAAACTTATTTGAAATAATTTTTGGAATTAAAATTATTTTTGGATATATATTTGTAAAATCTGATCCAAACAATCTCTATTCAAATAATTCATAGAAGTGTTTACTCACATCTCTAGTTTATATCAAAAATCTCTTTGTCCTTTTTTTTTTTTTCCAAATAATTCTTATTTCAATTCAAACGCTTCACTATTTAACTCTCTCAATTTTAAGTTCGTATAAAAATTTGCACAGTCTCATATCTTTATCAGTTCGTACCGAGATTTCGACAATACATCTTCATCTATTTGTATTGAAATATATATATATATATATATTTTGCTATTCTCATATGTACTCACACATTTTCTATTTTTTTTTCACCTTCACTCGATATGATCTTGCTAAATACAAAGTGATGAATAATTATCATGATATATTCCTAAAAACGATCAAATTCCTTAAAACGATGATGACCAATTTTGTATGAATGATAAAAAACAAGCGAAAGAAACTACTGAGGAAGCTGATCAAAAGATGATCATACATGAAAATTATTCATAAGTAGAAGTAAGTGAGATCGATTTAAAAGATTTGAAAGGTAAAAGAAAAGTTTCTACTTCCAAATCTATTGATACATCATTGATGTAAAAAAAAAACTAACCTTACAAGGACTCATAAAAAAGCTGCTAAACCTGCACAAGGGTAATTTGCTAACGTAAGAGGATTAATGCTAAGGATAAATTAATACTTAATATCTTCTTGATTTTCTACTTGTCATAAAATGTTCAATTAACTAATATGCTAATTTTAGATTCTTCATTTTGCATGCAACCATCTTTATCTAGTTTTATAACAATTTAGGGTTTGATTCTATTGTTGAATCAGAAATTCTGGTACACCTAATTGCTCGACTATAAAGTTATTGAAATTGAATTCTATTTTTAATTTACTTCCAATCATTACTATTTAATTATCAACATTTTTATATATATTTGAATTCGCGTATCATTAAATATTAGATCTGTTAAAATATTCAAGATATTATGATGACTAAGATTTCTTATATATATGTTGTTTATTTATACGTTGCAGTATTACATTGAGATAAGTACAGAAAAGGTTTGCTGATCAAAAATAGAAGTCAGCAAATATCTACAATTCAAACAAACGGAACGTGAAATTGAAAACTTTGCTTATTTATACAATTAATCATAAGATGTGACTCCATTTATTTTATAGATTGAACTGGTTTATGACTAATATAAGTTTACAATTTCCAATTAATTATATTTAAGGTTGATCGCTCAACTAATAGTTTTCATCTCAAAAGGTCACTTAGTAACAACTATGAGTAGAATGGTTATCTGAAAAAATCAATTTACTATATTGATGTTACTTTTTTACTTTAAGGCATTATCAAAGTATCTGTATCATGCATATTTTGCAAGAGGAAAGCCAAGTTCAACAAGTTCAACAAGGATGAGATCGAGATCAAATAATTTAGATTACAATCTGTTGGAGTAACTTTTCATTTTTTTCTTTGACATATGTTAGACTGTTTAATTTAAGTATTGAACATCTTTTTCCTTCTGAATTGTTAGGATGTTGTCTTTTAATTTCTATGTCAAATTAGTTAATTAAGTACTATCTTAAAATTCTCGTCGAATTCATATTTACTGTTGAATGTGAATGGAAGCTCAAAATTTGATGTATTGCCTATATTGATAGCTATAAATGAGATAGTAAAACACTTCTAGATATGTAAAGTTGAGATAGGAGTTGTGTTTTGCAGGAACAAAAATGTTTTTATTTAAGAACAAATAATTTTAAAGTCATTTTCTGATATTTGGTACCTTTTAAGTAAGCAAAAAACATTATTTTCAAGAACATTTATATATAACTTAGAAAAAATCCTACACAGACCCAAGTACCAA
>NC_061111.1:242880390-242920434 GCF_002878395.1 Capsicum annuum | reverse complement strand
TGAGGTTGCTTGGTTTTAATATCTGTGAATGCTTAATAATTGGGGTTTTTTGGTACTTGGCATTAAGCATCCTAGTTCAAAGATAAGATTTGAGATTAACTTTATCATATTGTTTTGTTCTTTCTATGAAATATTTATAGCTATTGAAAGGTCTTAAAATTACCGAGTGAATATGAAAAAGATTTGGAAATCACAAGAGTAAGAACCATGAGCCTTACAGTCTAAAATTTCTATAAAAAAGAATAATAACAACATGAATGAATTGCTAGAACTGAACAAAAAGACATCAAAAACTAGCTTTGATCACTTATCATTTTTTAGGTAAAAGAGAAAGAGTGTTATATTAGTAGCTGCTTCCTCTACTCCTAAACGTTTGTCATCCTTATTAAAAAGAAATGATCCACAATACTTGTCATTTCAGAAAAATCAAGATATAATTAGTTGTTTGTTTTAATTTTTATTCTTAGTTATAAATATGAAGAGATATTAATATGGTGCAAAAAAGAAACGTATTAAATTGAAAGGTGTAATAAATAACAATAATATAGTTAAATTACCCTCTAATTAATAGTGTTTTTCTTAAAAGGTGCACAAAATAGAACATGACAAGTATATATTTCGAAAACTGATTTTGTTTTGTGTGCCTAATTTTTCCTCATGATCAATATCGCCTAGAGTAGCACCCGATTAAATATTAAACATACTCACATACAGCTGATAACTACTCATTTCATACTCACAAAATCCAATTTGTCTTTTGGAAGCTACCATTAGTAACAATGAGACACAAAACAAAAATAGAAGATGAATTTTTTTTTTTTTTTTTTTAAATAACATCAATTTTTTCATTTTTCCTACATAAATTAACCTAGCTATATCACAGGATAACAGGCAAACATTGTTGCACTGACCTATGTCACACGCTTATGTGTGCATAAACACTTTAATTAATGATAATAAGTTATTATTTTCCTTCTTGTTTTTGTCTTACCATCGCTTTTTTTTTTTTTTCAAAAAATTAGTTTCAACACTTAAATATCATCTCAAGTGAACTCTCAATAAATTAGTTTTAGGATGTAAAATTTATTGGATAATAGTAGTTAATTAGTAGCGCATTATGTATCGAAATTGGGTAAATAACTTTTTAAAAAAGAAATAAAAACAAAGAACATAAACATAATTTGTGCAATTAGTTACACGTACGTTGTATGCATTAACTGAGTTTTATTTAAAAAGACAAAATCAATTGGATGAGAAAGTTTCAAAAATTTGCTCAGAAGCACTTACGGAGGAACTATTGACGGTTTCACGTTTAAAATATCGATTGACTACAAAATTGTGAAACCAGAGGAATCCTTAAAAAGAGAATGATTAAGCATATTGATTAACAAAATAATTTTTTATATATTAATTTGTTGTAAATATCGTGTCACGATAGATTGTTGTCTTTATTTAAGATGATCAATATTATGTACAATTTATAATTATATTGGTCTGCTGTATAATATTGTATGCAGCTAGCTTTTAGTAAGTATATATGATATGCATGTAATTAAAAATAGACAGTGAATAATCATTTTATGTCGTTATGTCAATGATTTGAGAATTCGAAATGAAAGAAAATCTAGTTATTATCATTTTCTTTAATGAGTAACGACCTTTCAATGATAAATTAGTTCGTTAAGTGACTAAGAACTCGTGATAATTATGTCAATGATCATTTTATGTCATTACAATGTCAATCTTGGTCATTTTATATTGTTATTATGTCAATAATTACTCGTGTCAATGATTATTCGTGTCGTTAAGTCAACAATCATTTTATGTCGCTGCACTGCCAACAATAATCTTTCTATTGTTATTGTGCTAGCATGCGTGTCATTTGTCAACAATTTGAGAATTCGAAGCGGAAGAAAACCTAGTAATTATTCTTATTTTTAATTACTAATAACTTCTATCTGTTATAGATTAGTTCATAGCGACTAAGAACTCACAGTAATCATGTCAACGATCATCTTTTGTCGTTACAACATTATATTACTCGTTTCATTATGTATATGATCGTTTTATATCGTTTTATATCATTATCATTAGTATCAATGATCATTTCATATCGTTATTATGGTAATACAATTCTTGTTCGTTATCCCATTGATCCTTATGTCGTTATAATAGTGATTTCAGCATTTAAAATGGAAGCAAATCCAATTATTATTGTTTAATTTTAACTACTAACAATATGTAATTGTTAGAATTGTTCGTTACGTGATTACGAACTCAACAATCGCTCTATCTTAATAATATCACTTGTCTTTAATAACATAAATGTGTTTTATATATATAGTTAAGGCTACGAGTGAATTGTGTTTTAGTTAGTTAGGGTATTTTTCTCCAAGTCTTATTTACACAATAATAAATAAATAATTTTTAATTATATTTTAAATGATGGCTAAATATTAAAGATAATTAAAAAAAGTTGACCATGTAGACTAACTTTTACTTTTTTATTTTTAAAAATTAAACATCAAATCACTTTTTAATGTTAGGAAAGACGGGCACACAATCAAAGAGCCCGACAGAATAGCAGCGGAAAACACCCAAACTAAACTTTTCCTTTCAACTTGAACCAAGAGGAGACAAATAAACCCAAGAAAAATAGAGTAATATACAACAAACAACTCAACCAAATGAAACAAGACAAGAATAAAGGCAATCATATGAGACACAAGATTTACGTGAAAAAACCTTCAGTGTGAAGAGTAAAAATCCACGGGATCAAAACCTCCACTATAATCACTAAAGAGTTACAATATTGTCCTTCAAAATGTCCACCAAACAAGTGACAAACAACAAGAAACAATACATAAACAACAACACCAAACACTAGAGAAATAAAGGAGTGAAAGCACAAAAAATGCAGCTACTGTTTGAGAATGAATAGCAGGAGATACAAGACACCAAATCAAGATCCGTCAGTTCCTAATCAAATATTGAGATGAAAGGAACAAGCAGTCCAAAAATCAGCTCAATCGGACAAGAAAGGAAGCGGGAATCGCAATTTGAAGTTGACAGCTGTGGCTGAAATTTAGGTGCGAAAATCAGCTTTATTTTTCTCTCTTTGGCTGCTGAAAACTCTCTTTTTTGTGATGGTGAATAAGACCTAAAAAGATTAATATATATTCCCCATAGTAATGGGTCTATGGGCAAAAGTGGGTTGGTCCAAATTGAGCTTCATTTATCCACATAGGAAGGGACAAAGACCTATGCCCCAACATTTAATAGGATATGAGGTGATCATTATTGTTGGCAACGCGCCCAGCTTTATGGGTCATTCAATAGTTAGTTTGTTGCGTTTATTTAGGAGTCAATAAGTAGTTTCCTAGTCTTTAGGCTGCAGGAGTAGTGACGTCAGTATTAGATTCAGAATTATTAGGAACAAATAAACGTGATGTTTAGTGTTTTTTATCTTATTTAAGGACTCTTGTAATTTCGTATTCGTAACTTGATTACAGAGAAAATTTTCACACTTGCGGAGTCTCTTTCTTTTTATTGCTGTTGCAGTTTATTTTTCTATCATTTAATATCCGAGCCAGACCTTTGGGCTATAGGTGACACAAGTCTTAATTATTAGGTGGAGGTGACAATTACTTTATTATGGATTAAGAAAGTTGGAGAAGTTTGAAAATAACCCACATGTTTTTAAATTTACACTTTGATCCAAATGTTAGTTAATATAACAGAAAACAGAGGGAAATAGAGGGAAAAAAGACGCGTTTCTCTCTCTTCTCATCCGTTGTCATTTTCTCTCTCTTCACGACTATTGTTATTCGTTCTTGTTGCTGCTGCTTTATTCATCATCTTCTGCTTCATTATCATCATCTTCTACTTCATTATCATCTTCATCTTCTTCTTGTCGACCATTGTTTTTGTTGTTACTGCTACTGTTGCTATTTTACGAATTTTTAGGTCAAATTTTGTTTCACCATCACCACTTTTCACTTTGACATTACTTCATTGGTAAGTCAAATTATATTTTTTAGTTGAATTTGTCATTTGGGTTACAAAGTTACTATTGTTTTTTCCAACAATGGATAAAAGCCGATCATGAATCCAACATAAGTTCCCGCAATTTAAATAAATCACTCATCTGGTGCATCAGATGAGTAATCTGTTGCAACAGAAGATATATCTGTTGCATCAGACTGATTATCTGTTGCATCAGACTGATTAATCTGTTTGAAACAATACAAATCAGCCCCTACCACAAACCCAACAGATAACCAATATGTTTTGCTATTGCTACTGGATTCAAAATTATTTCTTACGTCCAATCGTCGACATGTTTGTTGAGAACATAATAGATAGAATGAAGATTAAATACTCCCTCCGTATCAAATTACCCATTCCAAATTTTTTAATTTAATTTCTCATTTTACTTGTCTGTTTTTATTAATCAAGAGGAGATAAAAAATTCCATGTTTTAACCTTTGTATTAATCACTTTCTCTTCAAATTAAAATGTAAATATCATTTAATAGGGGATATTATGATAAACTAGGCATGTTATTAATTATTTTTCTTAATCAATATGTCATCTCAATTTGGGATGGGTAGGGTACTTTGTGAGACGGAGGGAGTTATCTGTTGAAACAAACTAGTTATCTGTTGCAACATATGAGTAATCTGTTTGGAACAATATAAATCAACCCCTGCCACAAACCCAACAAATAAATCTTAAATCTTGTTATTGCTACTGGATTCAAAATTACTCCTTACGTCCAATCGTCGAGATATTTGTTGAGAAATAATAGACAGAATGAAAATTAAATATGAATTAAAATGGTCAAAGTTGATCACACATATTTTTTTTTATTAAACTAAAATAAATAAAAATACATATACAGACTTAGAAAGAAAGAAAAAACAAAATAATCTAACTATTATTAATAGATTCTTCATCATTATTATTATTATCGCCAGCCGCATCTTCGACAGGCAGCTGCAGAGCCCTTCTTATCCTGCGGATCTACCGCAACATCCTTACTCTGACAACAACCAACTCCCACTGTATATCATGTACCTGCCTCTGCAGTTCCCGTACGTCATTTCGTAAAATAGCGACATCCCACACTGGATCGCTCATATCTAGAACATGCATAAATTGACAAAAAACACAAAAACAAAAGTAAGGAAAAGAATTCGAAAGTAATACAACGTATATTTACACAAAAAGAAAGAAAAAAAACTTACCAGAGAGAAGGAAAAACAATCAAGTTCTTGAACAAAAAGTAGTTGAAAGAGTAATATTATGAAAGACAAGAGCAAGAAATAAATAGATATGTGTAGTAGAATGAACGAGTAAGGAGGGACCTATTTATAGAGGATTGAATTTGAATGAGTTAGGCAAAAAGGCGCGACTGTTCACCTCCATCTATTAATACTGGTGACTTTTTGATTACTGTGCAAAGTTGTGACTTGATAAGTTCATTTCAGTGATCGTGTTTTTGAGTTGTGGCAACATATTATATATCTATTGCATCAGATAATCCATCTGTGACAACAGATATACCATTTATTACAATAAATCTACGATATGTTTCAATAGATAATATATCTGTTGCAACATATATCTTTTAAATAATCACCATATCTTTATCTTTAATCCAAATTTGGTGAATTTTTTATTATATAAATTAAAAAACAGATTCAAAAATAAAAAGACGTGACTGTTCACCTCCATTTATTAATACTGGTTACTTTTTGATTACTGTGGAAAGTTGTGACTTGATAAGTTCATTTCTGTGACCGATTTTTTGAGTTGTGGCGATAGATAATATATCTGTTGCAACATATATCTTTTTAATAATCATTATATCTTTATCTTTAATCTAAATTTGGTGACTTTTTTTATTATTATATAAATTAAAAAAACAGATTCAAAAATAAAAGGCGCGACTGTTCACCTCCATTTATTAATACTGGGGCTTTTTGATTACTGTGGCAAGTTGTGACTTGATAAGTTCTTTTCAGTAACCGTTTTTTGAGTTGCAACAGATATACCATTTGTTGCAACAAATCTAAAATCTATTGCATCAGATAATATATCTGTTGCACATATAAGCTATCTTTTTTAATAATCAACATATCTTTAATCCAAATTTAATAGTCTTTATTATATAAATTAAAAAAACAGATTTAATAAAAAATATGTCGAAGAGTCACGATCAGTTATTAAAATTAAATAACCGTTCTGTTATGGTTATAAAATGTGTTTATCATTTATTTTCTTATTATTTATTTATGAACCGTTTTTCATATTAAATAATCGGAAAGTCATGTCTTTTCACCCTCTCAATAACAATAACCCTCTTTTATTAATAATCGCCCGTTGCAACATATGATTTATCTGTCGCATCTGATCAACCTCTGTCGACATGTTGAGAATAAGGAATAAGTAAGAATGATAATTAAATACTGTAGACACCTAATTTCGTCCCTCCCTGATAACATTTTTTTTACCTAATTTTACCTTTCCTACCGGGTACCCTCATCCATGTTATTATACCCTCACAAAATACAAAAAACAACAACTTTAAACAAACCCCTAACCAACTTTACACCTCATCCTAACAACCTACCCTACCCCAACCCCTACCTTCACCTACCCTACCCTCCACGTGACCCCCCCCCCCTTTCCTTTTTGTTGTCTACAAAGAAAGAAACATGAACTAAAAACAAAATAAGAGGAACCTTCCAGGAAGGGAAGTACTCATTCTTTTTCCATTATATATAACAAAGGGGTCACGTGATTGGGGAGAGATAGGAAAGTTTCCTTTTTTTCTTTATATACCTACACTAATACATACAGAGGGGAAACTTTTGGGAAAGAAGAAAAAGGAAACAGTGAAGGGGTCTTCTTCCTAGAAAACATATACATACGCAGACACCATTAATCCCCTCACAACTCTCTCTCAATATCGACACACACAGTCTCACCCAAAATCGCACACATACACAGAAGAAGCAAACTGACATGAGAGACTCTGAGAGAGAAGAAATCATCTAGAGATCGAGTTATTCTGGCCACTCTTCATCGAAAATAACTTCACCAGCTCTGGTTTAACTCCGAAACCTATTGTAAACCCAATTTAAACCATATCCATGACCGAGAACCAAGATCGAACAATGAAATCAATCTGAAATCTGCCTGAATGGGTTGATTTAGACTGGTTTGGGTCAGATTTTGGACTTTTTGGTTTAGACTTTGGTTCGTTTGGGATAGTTTTGGTGTGTTTGGGTTAAATTTTGGTCCGTTCGGGTCAGCTTCATCTATTAGGGTCAATCCCGGGAAGATTTGAATTAACCCTGGTGGAAAATTCCTAGGTGGACCCCGTCTGTTTGGTGTCATAGTGTATGTGTTGAGTACTCTCAGTCGCTTTGCAGATTTGGTATTCGAATCGGACTTCGAGTTTGGTTTTCCTTTTGTGTCAAGTTGGTTTGTCGTCGAGGTTTCTATTCGGGCTCTCGAATTTTGATTTCTTTAATTCTATATTATCAATGAAATTGATTCTTTGAAGGTCCATCTCTTAACTTTACTCTTTCATTATCTCGAATTTTGGTTAATGTCGTGATTTTGTGGTTGTTTGAATATTTTAAGCCAATGTTAATTGTTGATGTGGATATGAATGATCGGTTTGCTTAAATGTTTGAATCTTTGTTGGGGTATGTATTGTTGATTTTGGATTTTGAAAAGTGACTTGATAGTCGAGTGGTTTAATAATATGGTTAAAAATTGATTGGGGGGGGGGGGTGAAAAATGAAAAAATTGACAAAAAGGATAGATTCGTTTTAATTTTGATTTACTGTCAATATGAAACACGATATTATCATGCTACGTTGAAACGAATAGCGTAATATAGGTTCGGGTAGACGAATTTTAGAACTTGTGTTTTGGTTGAATGTTGGAATGTGCGTGTGAATATTTCTTTCTAGTTTTATCGTATTTAATTCAAAATGTATTCATTTAGCCGGGGAATGCCCCGAGACACATTGTATTTATTCACCGGGGAATGCTTCAAAGTATTTTATACTCGGAGGATGTCCGTGATGAAGGTCCGAGGCACCAGGTAAAGCATCGGAGCATAGTTAGGATTAGTATAGGTTAGATAGGATTTATTTACGCATTTTTTATTTTTGGACTGTATAATTGGACTGAACATTATATTTTTGGGGTTTGTTTTGGTTTGTGTTCGTTTGCTTTATTGTTGTGTGTTTATGTGGTTTATACATCTTTAGTTTCAAATTTAGCCGATATACTCCACCAAGCAACGTGGTCGAACCACGGGATCGAGGGGTGCCTAACACCTTTCCCTCGGTCAACAGAATTCCTTAGCTGGAATCTCTGTTTGCAAACCAGTTTTAAAAGAGTCAAAACAGTTTTGAAAATAATTTTTCAAAGGTGACTTGACACACCGGATTATGCCAAGTGGCGACTCTGAATAAAAAATGTAAATAGTCCTTTTTCGAAATAAATTTTATAATTTTTGTCACTTTAAAAATGAAAAACCCTTTCAACCTTAAAATGAAATCTTTTTGGGTGAAAAAAGGGGTGTGACAAATACTAAATAAGAATTAAAAATTCAAAGTCAACCACAAAACATAGACTTTTGAATCCCTTGGGTAGATTCAATATACAAAAGGAGGAAAATACATACATACGCTAAAAGAAAAAAAAATATAACCTAATTATTATTACTATTATTATTATTATTATTATTATTATCATTTCTATTATTATTATTATTATTATTATTATTATTATTATTATTATTATTACTATTAGTATTGTCAACCGAACAATTTTCATCCAGCAGCAGCAGAGGCCCTCCTCGGCCTTGCTTCGAAGTCGGTCAAATTCCTTTGGAGTTCATCAAAGTTCCTTTGAAGTTCCTACAAGGACACTATATAAATCTTCTTGTACGAATCTGGATCAAACATATTTGTATTGTAAGTGTAGTAGATTGAATGAGTGAGAGGAGGTCGGAGGGACCTATTTATAAAATGATTGAATTGGAAGGGGTGACTAAGTCAAACAAAAAACCACGACTATTCATATCCCTTAATTAAATAAAATTGATGACTTTTCAAATATGTAAATTAAAAAAACGGATCTAAATACAATATTTTATCTTTTTATTGTATTTCAAAAAGAAAAGAAAATTACTTTAAAATAAATCTAATGGATGGGTAACCTAACCTGTTACAAAATATATTTCATCTGTCAGATAACTTACAACATATTGATAATATGTTACAATAGATGGATATATCAGTTTGCTTTTCCAACAGATGTGGCGTCTGTTGCAACTTGCCAGTCATCTATTTATTCAATTTCACCGAGAGCATCAGATTTTTCTAAATTCAAGCTGGCCTACAAACTCAATTTTTGCTCTTAGATTGCTTCTCTTTTTTCCTTTGCATCCTTCAAACTATCTAGTTTGAAGGATGCAACGAAAAAAAGAGAAGCAATCCAAGATCAAAAATTGAGTTTGGAGGCCAGGAAATGTTTAGAAAAATCTGATGCTCTTGATGAAATTGAATAAACAGATGACTAGCAAGTTACGACAGATGCCACATCGGTTAGAAAATCCAGTGCTGCAACATATATGGATAGTGCAACACTCAATGCAGAATAATTTTTTTGTAGAAGCAAGTCTTGAGAAGACATAATCAGTAATCTCTCGATATCAGCTTTCGTTGTGTCAAATAGTTCTGTTGATATCTTGTCCTCTACGAAAGAATATTGATCAGTAGAAAAACCAAGTGATTGAGATCATTTAATCTGTTGAATAACTCAAGCAAACACGTCTTCTGGATTATCAAACTACACAGGGTAGTCATCGGATGTATTGCTTCCGATATTAGCTAATGATGGGGAGATTCTGCCTTTCTTACCATCCTAAAAAGAAAATTTTCTCAAAATTAGATGGAGTAACTCAGTAACTCGACATAACGACATAAGATGAACTAAATCTAGCATTCGGTTTTTCCTTTCTATTCCTTCCCTTTTTATATTCCCACCTTTTTCAGATCCAAAATTTTTCTTTTTCGAATACTTGATAATGCCTTGGAAATTTATTTCTTTCTCCTCTTAGCCTTAATCTGTAATGGAGTGAATGAAACTGAAATCTTCTTTGATTGAATGACACTACTGTTAGATATCAATTTCTTTACATCAGTAGTTAATGCATTAATAGTATTAATCACTCCATCATATTTTGCCTTGCACTCTTCACATTTGCATGCACAAGATAAGCATGGAGGGGTAAGATTTCCAAACCTTTACCCGAGTTAGTGAACAGATTAAACGATCTCAATATCTCATCCTTTCTACTGATTATTTTTCTCCCATATAGAGGACAACATATCCATCATGCAAAAGTCTACACTGTCGCCAAAAATACTTGCCATAATGAAAGTCTGTAGAAGGCATGACTCGCTGTGGCAAGCATTTCTAGAAAGACTGTAGACTTTTGCATGGAAGATATATTTTTCTCTATATGGGAAAAGAGAGATCAGCAAAAAGGCTGAGATATTGAGATCATTTAATCTGTTTACTAACCTGGGCAAAGGTTTTAATAGGGTAACGAACTTGTAGTTACGTAACATTTGATAGGCTTGGTAAAGTCAGTTTAGATCAAACATTACATAACTCCTTGCTAATTAATTTATCAAAACCCTTGAAGGTTGGTTGAGCAAGATGTATTGATAACGCTTGATAAAAGTGAGCTATTCAACTGTTGGGACCACATATTCACTGTACATTAACATATTTTGACCTAAGAACATACACAACGACCCTTCATGTATCCTTTAAGGCTTCTGAAGAAGGTGTTTTGAAGGGCTTCTACAATGCCACAACTTTGAAGGTAGTGTTCCTGATCGAGCTCACAAGAGATCAGGAACTCTATACCAAATTCAAAGACGGCAACGACAAACTTGAAAACCAAATCGGCAAGCCGGAGGCAAGCTTAAAAATTATTGAGATTCGCATACTACAGCAAGCCTCTAATATTCCCCAAGGAATATTTAAAGAATGCTAAGGCTAGAAAACACATTCAATTATAACCATATTTCTAAGGAAGTAGTGACATTCAATCTGCCTTTCAATCACGTTTGTGGTTTCGATCAGGTCAACAGCAGTGGACCTAATCGGAACCACAAACAAGAAGGTATGGGATAAAATTTAAAATTCAAAAATTACCACCTTCACTTAGGTTCCTTACTTTAACTATAGCTGTTGTTGGCGGGAGTTTTCTAGACTTACTGTACAATATTTCAACCCTTGATTCCCTTAAGGTGGCTTTCTTGTTCTTCTGTTATTTTCTATCTAGGAGATAATCCCGACCATGCTACCTAGTCGCAGCTCCCTAGCAAAGTGACCATCTGCATTATTTTTCTCTTAGAGAGACAACAAACGAATTTACATTACCGGATACACTTTCATATTTGCAGTTGATACACTTTTCTCATGTTTTAAGATAATTTTATCGGCCAGATTCACTAGAAGTTACTTTATACCCTATGTATCCTCTTTAATTATCTCTCAGTTGATATAGTCTTTCATCAACCACTCATTTTTCCTCAAAGGCATTCTTCTACCGCACCTTTTGGCATATAATCATCACCATGAGCAACCTAACCATATACATTTAGGTTAGGGCAATAACTATATTGGTTTTTCATTCTTGTTAGATGCAGCGCTAGGCTTCGAAGTCCTTCTCAAAGTCCAATGCACCCTAAAAGTTAGTCCAATCGCTATTGAATCTCTTTACAATGACACCAAAACTAGATCCCTTCACAATGCTTGACAAATAAACATGAGCAACAACCGACATTAAATCTTAATAGGATATCAGAATCATATTAATGGTCCCTCAGCCTTATCAGTTAGAACCTACCAAACTTAACTGTAAAATTGCAGATATCTTGTTTGAATGATCTATGACTAATCCATAAAAACAACATTCACAAAATTAGTGTACTCTATGTATGTTTCTGCGATAACATTATCAGTAATACATACCTCCCACATATGAAGTTGTTCCATCTGTATGCAACTTATTCCTTCGAACCCATATTTACTGCAGCCTCTTTTGATGTCGGGCAAAAGTTGATCAACTTTTAGTTCCTTATATCTATAAAGAAGAGAAAAAAAATTAATGTCACAGAAAGAACATTATCCATCTGTTGCAATAGATGTAGAGTTTGTTACATCATATGAGGAGTCTGTTGCATCAGATATGGAGTCTGATGCAACAAATGTAGAGTCTGATGCAACAGATGTGGAGTCTGTTACAACAGATATGGAGTCTGTTGGAATACATCAAACCAGCCTTGCTGGTGGTTTGATTTGTTCCAACAGTTTCTCCATCTGTTGCAACATCAACAATAGCATAAACTACAAAGAAACAACAAATAAAAACATCAACAATAAAGAAAACAATAATATTTGTTCTAACAATATCATCAACAACAAAAAAAGCAACATCCTATGTTCCAACATCATCAACAACACCACACCACAAGTTTCAACAACGCCAACCTCACCAACAACATCAATAACAACATCAACAACAAAGAAATAAATAAAACACATACAAAAAAATGATACTGCCAACAAGGCTTTTAAACTTCTCCCAACAAATGACTTTTTTTGCATATTGTAATAAAAATTCTCTATTCGTTTATTCAACAATTAAAAGGTCCTTCAATTTTTTTTAAAATAAATATGATATGGGTAAATGAGAATTAAATAAAAACAATTGTAAATAACTTGCAAAAAAGAAGACGAGAATGAAAGAGCAATAGTGAACCATACCTTAATGTCAAAAGGGGATTAAAACAATAATTTCAATCGAGGAATCTAAAATATAGATCGGTTTAGATCCAAAAGGATCTTTATGAGAAAGATGAGAGAAAAAAGTTTGTGCTAACCCTAAACAGGAAAGAAAGAAAAAGATGAGAGACGGATAAAATAAATTTAGGGCTGAAGGAGAGATGAGATAATTCTAATTTCTAGATGTGCTACCCTTAATATTAAATGACTAAACAAAGTGTATTTATTCAAATTTATATTTTCAAAACATAATTAATAAGTTTAATTTAGTAAAATAAATCCCAAATTAATAGTAGTATTTTCTTAATGGGTGTGCTAAGTTAATTGGGGCCAACTAATATGAAACAGAGGAAGTATTAGAAGTTTCAATATTCATTAATTAATACTATTCATTAATAATTTAAGGGGCACAAGAAAAAAATGGGTGACATTGAAAAGACAAGACAAGACTACTCAATATGATTTTTAAGTTATCCAAGAAACATTTTTTATCGCCTTTAGTAGTACTACTTTATCTACCCGGACAGAAGGTTGCTTTTAAATTAAAAGAAAAAAAGATTCTCAAACGGATATGTCATCTGTTGCAACAGATATAAATATCTGTTTAAAAAATCCCAACAGCTCAGCCATCTGTGACAACAGATGCAAATGTCCATTTGATAATTAAATCAGATATGTCATCTGTCACAACAGATATCAATATCTGTTTGAAAATTTCAACAGCTCAGTCATCTGTCACAACAGATACAAATGTCTATTTTATAATTAAATCAGATATGTCATCTATTGCAACAGATATGATTATTTATTTGAAAATATCCAACAGCTAAGTTATTTGTTGCAACAGATTTCATTGCAATTGATTTAGGTGGAACTAGGGATGAATGAATGAGCTCACAGGGTCAATAATAACTTTAATTTAGTTGTTGTATTTACATGGTATTGGTATTGCATTCATCTTGACCCGAGTCTACGATCGATCACTCTGAGTTAAAATAAGTTCTCATTAACTTAATGTTAACATTAATAGTAGTACCTACATTGATTTAGGTGGAACTAGGGATGAAAAAATAAGATCACAGGGTCAACAACAACTTTGATTAAGTTGTTACATTTGCATGGTGTTGGTATTATGTTTATCCCGACCCGAGTCATCGATTGATCACTCTGAGTTGAAATCAGTTCTCATTAACTTAATGTTAAGATTAATAATAGTTCCTACATTGATTTAGGTGGAACTAGAGATGAATGAATGAGCTTACAGGTTCAACAACAACTTCAATTAAATCGTTACATTTGCATGGTGTTGGTGTTGCGTTCATCCCGGCCCGAGTCGTCAATGGATCACTCTGAGTTGAAAATGAGTTCTCATTAACTTAATATTTTAAAAACTATATATTTTGATATTTAAAAATTAATTAAGATCAATTTGGACCAAATTAATAATTTTAAAACTTGTCATTCTTTTCCAAAATTACAAATCAAGCCATATAAATCATCCATTTATGGGAAAAACTTTTCCTTATTTCAAATCTCAAGTTCTTTCTCCCCTTCTCTCTCCCTCTCTTAACAATACAAATAATAACTAAATATATTTCTCAACCCTTCAAAATAAATCAATTTTCTTCCCATTTCCGACCACATAGCTGTTATTTTCGACTTCATTCTCGCTTGTATCCATATTTTCTCTGTTTTCATAGGTAACAGAGTTGAGAAGAGTTCTACATTTGTTGTTTATTCTAAAAATTAGGTATTTTTAGTTAATGATGAAAAAGAAGACTTTTAGTTTTATTATATTTGAGAATGGGTTAACAATTTTGTGTTTTAATGCTAAAAAGTAGGAAGCACCCGACAAAAGCCTAGTTTTTATCTCAGTGTTTTGTTGACTGTCGTGGTATTCTTGGATGGTGTTTGTTGTGTTGTTAGTGGATGTTGTTTTTGGTGTCGATATTTGAGTTTTTGGTATTAGTGTTAGTCTTGGTGTTGGTATTGGTGGCATTGGTATAATGAACAATGAAAACATAGATGGAATTTTTAAGAAGAGCTGCTTTGCATACTTTCTTGAGCTGTCTTAGGACCACACTCTCTATTTCCAATTGAGCATGGTATATGGCCTTCTCAAGAGCAGGATCAAGTATTCGGAGAAGGAGGATAGAAAAAAGATGGATGAAGTTTGGATCAACTACTGTGGAATGCTGGTTTGTTTTAGATTGAAAGAGTTTGCCATAGTGACGGGCTTGAGATGCAATTGTCCAGAAGAACCTCTCATCAAAGAAACACCCCACAAAGGGTCCAACAAATACAAGGTAAAAAAAAGATGGGTTGTTGAGTATTATTGGACGTAGTAGCTACAAAGCAGCGGATTTAATGGCAGATCTCGAGGATAAAGACATACCAAAGAACTGCAGGGAGAAATTGTGCTTAGTTTGGTTTTTCCATTCCATTTTATTGACAAGAGACATCAGGAAAGTTATAGAAGATGATTTTTTGGCGCTTGCTGATGATTTTGACAAATTCAATGACTATCCTTGGGGATATGACAGTTACTACTTGACTATTGAATATTTACTGACAAAGCTATCCACAGGGACGATCACATTATATGGATTTTTGTGGGCTTTCATGGTAAAATTGATCACTATTTTTACTCATCCTTTAATTTATAATGACTATACACTTATTATGACTTTTTTTTCTTGCTTTATGTTTACATTTTTCAAGCTTGGGCATGTGAAGCCATTCTTCTCCTCCGAAAGCAGTTCAAGGATTACTCGGATGAGGTTTTTCATCCAAGGATCCTTAGGTGGTTGGCAGCTGTAAAAAAAGATATTGAAACGGATGTTCCATCTGTTGTGACAATGGTTCATCTGTTGCAATAGATTACCCATCAACTGTATATGGTGTAACAGATGGATAATCTGTTGTGACAGACGATCCATATTTTGTAATAGATTAACCATCTGTTGCTCTGGTTCTCTGAACCTGACTCAACGAATTACCCATCTGATGTAAATTATGCAACAGATGTATAATCTGATACAACATATTGTTAATCTGTTGCGACATACAGATCAACTGTTGCATAAGTTGGCTGTGTTAACATCAATGTAACCCAACTGACTGCAAATTATTGTTATATGATTTAAATGCCTCCTACTTTTTTTATAGTTTGTGCATCCTTGGATCGTGCCTATCGATGATGAGCTGGGGATGACTTCTTTTCTTACCCTAGGTCTTGTTGATACAAAAAAAGACCCAACGGTAGAGTTAATAAAGAAAGAATTGGCTGGAGCAACGTCCATAACAAGAGCAGTTAGGCAAGGTCTGCATAATGTTGAAGCTCTTCACGACCAACCTCAAACTGCAACAGATCCGGGTACTTCTTCTGGGGGTATTGCTGGTGGGGAGTTGTTTGTGATGGTGGTAGCCATCCTGCTGTTGCTGCTGCTAGTCGTGATTATGAGCATGCTTAACAAAAATAAATACTTTTGAAAACACCCCTTCCACAGGTCCCTCTCACCCCTACACCGGTCCCTCCCACCCTTACAGTGGTCCCTCTCACCCTTCCTCACCCTCATGTTCTTATTACAAATTCAAAGTGTTCAATGACAGAGAGGATAAACTCCTTGAAAAGCTAGAGGCTATTGCTGAAGCTGCCGAGGAGTTGATATCCAGGAGGAGTGTCATACCATCCAATGAGGTAATTTTACTTTTGCTAACCTAGCCTTCCAATCTACTCCATGAAGAAGAATCTACGCAGAAGATGTTTAATCTGTTGCAATAGCTAGGTATTCTGTTGCAACATAATACGCATCTGTTGCGTTGGCTAGATAATCCGTGAACTGATTCAGAGAACTCTTTGCATCGGATTCTTTCCACTGTGTTTTTATTCTTTACAATTGCTAACCTATTTAAATTAATTAGCTTCTTATACCATAGGATGTTGATAAATTCTTTGTCTTATAAGGGGCAGGCAATTAGCGTACCCGGATTCTTATGATGCTGCCGATAGGATAATGGACCTCAACTTCTACAATAATTTTAAGGATAGGTACGCTGATCTCCGTAAGCAATTTGATTTTTGTTTCTATGTTCTAATGGGATGAAGAAGCTATTAAATATGTTAGATATCCACACGGAAAGAGTTGGACCAAGGCAAAGAGAATCCTTGCAGTCATGAACGTGGAAGTCAAACTTTTTCTCGCTGTTGAGATACTACTCTACAAGGGAAATATTAAGGTTTATGACTGCAACTTAACTGTCTTCAGCGAGGACAAGTTTTTAGCCCACATGCAGCCACTCTTGAAGTTGTTGCCCAAGTTGTTGACGTAGAGTAAACTAATAGATCATTTGCTGGCTGAAGTCTTAACGAAGGAATCATGTAATTTTGCAGGTCGAAATAAGAACATCGAGATCCAGAGAAATAGAACCAGTGCAGCATGCGGGCTATACTCGCTTGCATAGATTGAGTGTTTGCTGACCGACACAGAAATGATCGGGTTGTGCGACACCATTGTGGGAAAGATGCAATGGGTCTGGGCTTATGGGGTACTAACTAAATAGTTGGATCCCGTGTATAAAGAAGAAAATGTACAAAGATGGAGATGAACACGATAACAATTTTTTATTTCAAGCCAGCTCACTTTACATGTAGTGGAAATAATTTTTATGTCTGTGGATAGTTAAATTTTTATAATGCAATAGATAGTATATCTGTTGTAATATATATAATACCTGTTGTGACAGATTAATTAGCTGTTGGAGTGGGTTGGTCGTCTGTTGCATTAATAGATATTTCTCAATCTGTCTGTCACAACAGATATCCAATCTATTCTAACATAAAATCTATCTGTTGTAACTAATAGATAATCTGTTGCAATAAATCAAGAAAGTAGGAAGACTTGTTATATAATTTCCAGCAGATGACCTAACTAAATGGTTGTAGCCTATGTATAAAGAAGAATATGTACAAAGATGGAGACAAACACGATAATAATTTTTTATTTCAAGCCACCTCACTTTACATATAGTGGCAATAATTTCTCTGTCTGGCGAAAGTTGATTTTTTATAATGCAACAGATTATATATCTATTATAACAGATAATATATCTGTTGTGTACCTGTTGTGATAGATTGATTAAAAGTTGAATAGGTTGGTCATTTGTTGCATTATGCAGATGTTCCCTGTCTATCTGTTGCAATAGATATACAATCGGTTGCAATATATAATCTATCTATTGAAACTAATTGGTAATCTATTGGAGAAAATAAAAAAAGTAGAAAGACCTGTTATATAATCTCCAGCAGATGGCCTGCGTGTTGCATCTCATGTTGCAACATATGTCTAAATCAGTTTGATAAGATATGTCGTCTGTTGCAGCAGATGTATTATTTGTTGTGATATTTGAATTTAATATTCCATTTCAATTATCATGTTCAAAAATAAGAATTAAATTATATTCATAGACAGCATAAAATACATCGGCGCCTTCGAAAATTACATGAAATAAATAAAATGTAAAAAAATCATTATGGGCACAAATGATCTACTCTACAAATAAATTAACAAGTTAAACCAAGGAGGATAGGTTATTACATTGACGAACTCAAGTTATAAAGATCTAATCAATATGGACAAATTGTTCCTCATTCGGTATTATGGAATTCAGCTTTGGTCATTGTGGATCTTTAATGTCGCTTGCATACGGGTTTGGAGCTTTCGCTTCTCCTTATTTCCATAAAAGAGCAACATATCTTTTGCCGAGTAATTCGGCATCAAGTCCATTATTTTGTACTTGTAATCCCTCGCTCAAATACTCAGCGTAAGCGGCAACAAAAGGACCGCAATTCCTATATTTTAAAAAAATAGATAATCCATATCTTGTAGTTCATGCAAGCGTTGTGAAATTTATGAAATGAAACTAAATCATGACACTTTTACTTACAGGCTACCAATGGTTTGTTTAGCAATTCCTTCAACATATTGTACATTAAATGGATTACTCATTTTATCCAGGTATGCTTCAATCGTCGACCAATTAGTACGAACCTTTTGGTCCAAAAAGCTACTCATATCAAGGTAAGTAGACAATATTTTGACCAACTTTTGTATCTCAGACGAAGGCCCAAAATGTCTCTTTCACGACATCGAGTCATAAACTCAGATGCGCCTCTCTTTTAGAACGACGACAGCTAAAACCCAATGGAATTTATCACCACAATTGATTGGGATGTACACTTCGTCGACCAATTACCAAGGTAAGACAACCGAAATGCTAAAACCTTTGATGATGTTGATTAAACACTCCTCGTTTTGAGAAACTTTCGACTGTTGTTAACAATACCTATCGTAGGCATTATTGATGTAAACTTTGTACAAATAATTGTCTATCGTGTATCTGTATTGTTCTTATGTTTGCAACTTTTCCTTCTTTCGGAGGTAGTAAAAAATAACATCGATGTGCTGCGCATATTATCAAACATTGCGGATTACGTGATAAAAAAAATTAATACGCAGATGTAATTAAATAAAGTATTAATTAATAGTTATATGTATGGCATTGAAACCTCATCATTCTAGCAAGTGTGGGGCTGTGACATCAAATAGAACCAATTCTTCATTTTGGAATGTGCAACAACAAAGTTGAACATATCAAAACCAAGAGTCGATTCATTTACTTTGTAGCGTTCATCATTTTTTTTCTACATGATGATTTATATGTGTTAATGTCACTTTCTTACAGCAAGAATTGTATAAACCAATTTCTTTTAAAATTAATTTATGTACCTGCTGGCATGATGCTTTAATAGTCCATCAGCAATCCATTCTGAATAGTCATTGATCAACTGTATTAGTTTTTTTGGAGCCTCGTCTGAGATGTTGAACCCTTTAAATGGATAATTTTTTCGTTCTCCCGAACTGACGGTCTCCACTTTTTCTTCTTCTTTGAAGCAGTTGATGGATTATAAACTATGATATTAAGCTCTTCAGCAATGGATTCTACCATGACATCCACCTGGAAAGCCAGAATTGTCAATGCTAATTACAGATATACAACAGATTGTCCATCTGTAGCAATGGATGATTCTTATGTTGTAATAGATGGATCATCTGTTGGGATGAATTCGAGTAGGTAAATCAGAACAGTATAATAATTTTGAATAGATGATCCATCTGTTGTAACATAAGACTCTTCTGTTGCAACAGATAATACATCTGATGCAACAGGTTAGACAATAGTTGCAACAGATGTATATATCTGTTTGATAATTTTCAGCAGATGTATCATCTGTTTAAAACAAATATGTGCCTGTTTGTTTGTTGGACAGGTAATGTACATTCACCTTCTTCAGCTCATGCTGCTCTTCTGTGACCCTTTTACACTGAACATCGGTACAAGAAAAAGACAGCGACATTAAAATTTTGCTTTTTTCAATGCTTGATTTTGGAAGTATCTTTCCTTCTCCTCTAAGCCACCTTGATCTCTAGTGGAGAGTATGGATATGAAATCCTCTTTGATGGAATGACACCCCTCTTAGATGCCATTTCCTTTACAATAGCAGTTAGTGCATTAATAGGATTAATCACTCCATCAAGTTTCGCCTTGCAGTCTTGACATTTGCATGCAGAACATTCGCTAGATGTGGCAAAATCTGTACAACCAGTATGATCATAATCATAATGGCTTGTTGTTTCAAAAATGGTAAGAGAAGCATCATTAGCCCCAATAGCAACACCACTACCACTACTACTATGACTACATCGTTAACAACAACAAGCCCACCCTCTAAAATTGTTTTTATTGTGATGGCTGTTGCTCTAAACAATTCTATTTTTATTGCATCAATGACCTTAGGGTCCGGTAAAGTTTGCATAGATCGTAAAATAAGAAAAAATAGCATCTTCAACTCTCGATTGGTCGGAACAAGCCACGGATGGATAATCTAAAATAAATCGGTACAGACATTAGAATGATGATAAAATCATTTAAAATAATCATTAATTAAAACAAAAACTTGATTAGAATTGGACTCACTGCTTCCTTGGAGGGATTGACAAGATCAAGAAATTTTGCATTTTTATCGATTTTGGCCGACAACCATCTCAGGATTCTTGGACAAAAACTTCTTCCTGGTAGTTCACTTGTTATCTCAAATAAGGAATGATGTCAAATGCCCAAGCCTATAACATAACGCCAATAAATCAAAAGCATTATTGAATAAAAAAATAATGAATCATATCATGATAAAAGAAATATTTACCATGAAGGCCCATGGAAAGACATATAGGTTGACTATTTTTGGCATTAACGGAGTCAACAAATATTGGACAGTTATTTTGAAGCTTTCATAACTCTAAGGATAGCTGTTAAATGCCTCAATATCCTCGGAGAGATTTATTAAACCAGGGCTTATGTTGTTGTTAACGTCTCTCACCCAAAGAATATTATGTACAAACCAAACCAAACACAATGATTGTTTGTGCTTCTTTGAGATTCTTTTACCTTTCAACTCTTCTATCAAATTTTTGTTTTTGAAGCTTGGACCAACCATGGACACCAGGTTCTCACGATCACTCAACTTGCCTTTGCCTTTTTTGGGTGTGCGGGGTGCTTTCTTTTGGGTTAGAGTAGGTATAACTTGAGAAGGAGAAGGAGGATAACATTTTAGTCTAGTAACTATGGCAAACTCCTTCCAACTAAAAAATAGGCATGTTACAGTAATTTATCCACACCTCATCCATCTTGTCTTTATTTTCATACATAAACCTATATTTGAGAAGATCGTATACCATTTTCATCTGAAAACAAGCATTGTTGTCCTTCAGCAAATCAAGATTTGCCCAAAGCAACTTTCCCTGAAATAAGCATCCAATTTTTATTCTCAGAGTATTTTTTTAAAGGCATCGAAAGATTTTTTCATGGCTGGCTTAACCATGAAATCACCCGTTAAATCTGTGGCACCATCACACTGCATTCTCATAGGATAACGATCAATGTTAAAGAGCTATTAGCATTTGGATCATCTCTTTTGAGACATTTCTTCTCACCGTGTTCATTATCTTTTGATCCTGATTGAGATAACGCTTGTAAAGCAAGCTTATAGAATGGTGGATGTAGCCGAGCTGCTGCATATGTTCCTTTACTTGTACTTGATTTGATTTCTTTTCTTTCTAGATCCATAGTATCTTAAATTAATAGGAACATAAAGTAGATTATAATTGATTAATGCATCATTAAAAAGGATAACAGTAAATCTAATATGCACAACGGTAAAAAATAGTTCTAACAGAAAACACATCTGTTGCACCAGGTATGGTATATGTTGCAACATATAACCGACCTATTGTAAAAGATGAGTAAACCATTGAAAACAATAAAAACAAATCTCTAATTTGTCCGACCCGGATGCAAAGGATGAGTAAACTATTGGAAATAATTAAAACAAATCACTAATCCGTTGCACCAGGTATATTATCTAATGCAACATATAACCAACCATTGCAACAGGTGAGTAAACCATTGGAAACTATAAAATAGATCACTAATATGTTGTTCTAGGTATTTTATCTGATGCAACATATAACCAACCTGTTGCAACGAATGAGTAATTCATCGGAAACCATAAAAATATATCACACATCTGTTGAACCAGGTTTGTTATCTGTTACAACATATAAATGACCTGTTGCAACGGATGAGTAATTCATTGGAAATAATAAAAACCAATCACTGATTTGTTGCACCAGGTATTTTATCTGTTGCAACATATAATTGACCTGTTGCAATGATGAGTAAACCTTTGAAGAGAATAAAAATAGATCACTGAACTGTTGAAATATTTCACTCATCCATTGGAAAATGAGTTATCTGTTGGATCAATATTGTTTAGATTTCTTCCAAACAGGATCATAAAAATAGATTACTAATCTGTTGCACTAGGTTTTTTATCTGTTGCAACGGATGAGTAATTCGTTGAAAATAATAAAAATAGATCACTAATCTATTGCACCAGGTATGTTATCTGATGCAACATATAACCAACCATTGCAACAGATGAGTAAATCATTGGAAACTATAAAGCAAATCACTAATCTATTGCACCAGGTATTTTATCTGATGCAACATATAACTAACCTATTGCAATGAATGAGTAATCCGTTGGGAACTATAAAAATATATCACTAATCTATTGCACCAGATTTGTTATCTGTTGCAATATATAAATGACATGTTGCAAGGGATGAGTAATCCGTTGGGAACAATAAAAATAAATCATTGATCTACTGTACAAGGTATTTTATCTGTTACAATATATAACTGACCTGTTGCAATGACAAGTAAACCTTTAGAGAGAATAAAATTAGATCACTGAACTGTTGAAACATATCACTCATCTGTTAAAAAATAAGTTATCTGTTGGATCAATATTATTTAGATTTCTTCCTAATAGAAGAGCGTCTATCGCAACAAATGAATGATCTGTTAGATTGTTCATCTGTTGCATCGATTTTCATAGTTGCATTAGATTTTAATCTATTGCATCAGAGTATCTGCTGCATCAGATATCTTCATCTATTGTATAAGATGTTTTCATATGTTTCATTAGATGTCTTCATCTGTTGCATCATATGTTCATCTGTTTCAACACCATTTTTTTCAAGACAAACAAAAAATCAACCCACCAACACCAACAAATCACACACACACACTAAGAATATCAACTGTGAACAAAAATTACCAACAAATCCGAATCAACAGTATGACAACAATAAGAAGAAATGTCAAAAATTAGGGTTTTATTCAGTCCATATTTCAATACTAGAATAGTAGTTGGCTCAAGTTCCTCTGTTTCTTCATAATTTTTTACTTGTAAAAAAGGAAATGGGACGACGAAAAACTCGAAGTTGTTGTCGCCGGAGAAGTCTTAACGTCGATTGACTATTGAAAGTCAAAAGAAAACTCGCCCGACTATTTTTCGCAGGAGATTGAAGGGAGAATTTTGCAGGACTGTTGGTTGAGAGAGAGTTGAGAGAAGCTGTCAAGATAGAGAGAGGAGAGAGACTAGTTGATTTGGATTGAAGAGGGGTGTGGTTTGGATTGATTTGTATTTTTAAAAAGATTAGAAAATTTTAAAAATATAAATCAACTCCATAATTAACTTAATCAAGTTTCCAAATGATGTTTGACCCTTTAAGTTGGTCGATGTCACCAATCCTTCATTCAAGACTTAAAAGACACCTTTCCTTCAATTTTCTCTAGTTAGTTAGGGTATTTTTCTCCAAGTCTTATTTTCACAATAATAAATAAATAATTTTTAATTATATTTTAAATGATGGGTAACTATTAAAGATAATTAAAAAAAGTTGACCATGTAGACTAACTTTTACTTTGTTATTTTTAAAAATTAAACATCAAATCACTTTTTAATGGGATATGAGGTGATCATTATTGTTGGTAACGTGCCCAGCTTTGTGGGTCATTCAATAGTTAGTTTGTTACATTTATTTAGGAGTAAATAAGTAGTTTCCTAGTCTTTAGGCTGTAGGAGTAGTGGCTTCAGTATTAGATTCAAAATTATCAGGAACAAATAAACGTGATGTTTAGTGGTTTTTATCTTATTTAAGGAATCTTATAATTTTGTATTCGTAAATTGAATACAGAGAAAATTTTCACACTTGCAGAGTCTCTTTCTTTTCATTGCTGTTGTAGTATATTTTTCTATCATTTGGTATCCGAGCTAGAAAAAGATTTTTTTCTTTTTTGGAGTACTATTGCAGCAACAAAACAATGACAACTGCAAATTTTGTTCATCCCGCTATTCCGTGTTTTGATGGTCATTACGACCATTGGAGTATGTTGATGGAGAACTTTACTAGGTCCAAAGAGTTTTAGATAGTTTTGAGTATTGGCGTGTAAGAGCAAGCCACTAGTATTGCCTTGTCGGAAGCACAAAAGACAGAGTTGGACAGTCTAAGGTTAAAAGATCTCAAAGCAAAGAATTACCTTTTTCAGGCTATCTCTATACTGGAAACAATTCTTTTCAAGGATATTTCTAAACAAATATGGGATTCTAAGAAGAAGAAGTATCAAGGAACGACGAAGGTGAAAAGAGTGTAGCTTCAAGTGCTTCATGGTGAGTTCGAGGCTCTACGTATGCAAGGTGGTGAGTTGGTAGCATAATATTTCTCTAAAGTTTTGGTTATTGCAAATAAAATGCGAATTAATGGAGAAAAACTAGAGGATGTTACAATCATTGAGAAAATACTTCGCTCGATGACTGCAAAGTTCAATTATATTGTCTGCTCTATTGAAGAATTCAAAGATGTTGATGCTCTTTCTATTGTCGAGTTGCAAGGTTCTTTGTTAGTTTATGAGAAGAAAATAAACCAATAAGACAAGGCTGAAAGGCAGGCATGTCTTCAAAACGAATAGATCCAGATAAAGCCAAATGGAAAGGAAAAAATTGTCACCAAAAAAGGGAGAAAAACAAAGTTCACAGTTAAAATAAATACCTTCTTCCTAGAATTGATGATCTCCTTGACCAAATTCAGGGTGCCAAATGTTTCTTTAAGATAGACCTTCATTCAAGGAATCATCAGTTGAAGGTTAGGGAGGCTAATGTTCCCAAAACAACTTTCTGAACCCAATATGGCCACTATGAATTCTTAGTTATGTCCTTTGGACTGACGAATGCGCTTGCAGCTTTTATGGACCTAATGAATAGGGTGTTCCATCAGTTTCTAGATCTATTCATCATAGTCTTCATCGATGATATTTTGGCCTAATCTAAGAGTGAAGAAGAGCATGCCAATCACTTATGAATCATCCTTCAGACCCTCAAAGATCATGAGTTATATGGAAAGTTTTCCAATTGTGAATTCTGGCTTAGTACTATTTCTTTCCTGTGGTATATTATCTCTAGTGAGGGAATTAAGGTTGACCTCTAAAAGGTTGAGGCAGTGAGAAAATGGCCCAGACCCACGACTCCAACTGATATCTGGAGCTTCTTGGGTTTGGCAAGTTATTACAGAAGGTTCGTAGAGAGTTTTTCCTCCATAGTTGCTCCACTTACTAAATTGACTTAGAAAAAGGTGAAATTTTTGTGGTCTGACTTTTGTGAGAATAGTTTTGAGAAACTGAAAGACAAGCTGACTACTGCGCCAGTTTTGACCCTTCTTGAGGGTGCAGAGGGCTTTGTTGTGTATTGTGATGTGTCCCGGGTAGGACTTAGGTGTGTGCTTATACAACATGGTAAGGTGGTGGCTTATGGATCTAGGAAATTAAAGGTGCACGGAAAAAACTATCCCACCCATGACTTGGAGTTAGCAGCAGTAGTAAGCACACTTAAGATATGATATCATTATCTGTGTAGGGTATATGTTTCTATAGTCACTGATCACAAAAGTTTATAGTACATTTTCTCGCAAAATGAATTGAATCTCAGGTAGAGACGGTGGTTGGAGTTATTGAAGGATTATGACATAAGCCTTTACGATTATCCGAGCAATGCCAATATGGTGGCCGACACCCTTAGCAGGTTGTCAATAGGCAGTCTTTCTCATGTTGAGGAAGGAAAGAGGAATATGGTGAAGGATATTCATTGGCTTACAAATTTGGGAGTTTGACTTATGGATTTCAAAGATGGAGGAGTATTTGTTCATGAGGTAGCTAAATCCTTCCTGTGTGCAAAAATTAAGAAGAGACGGGCGGAGGACCCCATCTTGTCGCAGATTAAGAAGGTTGCTGGTCAATAAAAGGTTATGGTATTTGAGATTAGAGGTGAGAGAATTTTAAGGTATCAAGGTAGGTTATATGTATCGAATGTGGACGGATTGTAGGAAACAATTCTTGACGAAGCTTACACTTTGAGGTATGTTGTTCACCCAGGCTCTACGAAAATGTATATCCTTAAGTCTATTTACTGGTGGAATAATATGAAAAAAGATGTCTCTAATTTTTTCTAAGTGTTTGAATTATCAACAAGTCAAGGTAGAAAATTTGAGACCAGGTGACATTTCCCAAGAGACAGCTTTGCCTATGTGGAAGTGGGGGATGATTAATATGGACTTCATTATGGGGCTCCCAAAGTCCCAGAACCAATATGACTCTATTTGGATGATTTTAAACTGAATGAGCAAGTCTACTCATTTTCTTCCAATGTAGAAGAATTATTCAGGGGATGACTATGCTAGGTTGTACATTCGAGAGATAGTCTGTTTGCATAGTGCTCTTGTATCTATTATATCCGACTGAGGTACGGAATTCTCTTTGTAGTTTTGGCGGTCTTTTTAAAGGGATTTAGGCACCCAAGTAAACCTGAGTAATGCCTTTTACCCTCAGATAGATAGGCAAGCAAAATGCACTATTCAGACCTTAGAAGATATGCTGAGGGCCTGCGAGATAGACTTCAAGGGTAGTTGGGTGGATTATTTTCCGTTGATAGAATTTGCCTACAATAATAACTACAATTCCAGTATAAAGATGGATCCTTTTCAAGCACTTTATGGGAGGAGATGCAGGTCTCCGATTGGGTGGTATGAAGTGGGTGAAACTCGGTTATCTGGGCATGACCTTGTTCATCAGGAAATGGAGAAAGTAAAGATTATTAGGGAGTGATTTAAGACAGCTCAGAGTCCCCAAAAGTCCTATACCGAAGTTAGGAGTAGAGTGTTGGAGTTTGAGGTTGATGATTGGGTATTTCTAAAGGTCTCCCCTATGAAGGAAGTCATGCGATTCAGAAAGAAAGGGAATCTTAGTCCTCGTTATAGAGGACCATATCGTGTTTTGAGAAGAATCAGGGGGGTTGCTTATGAGTTAGAACTTCCTACGAGTCTGACTTCTGTTCATCCAGTATTTCATGTATCTATATTGAAAAAGTGTATTGGAGATCATTCCCTGGTGTTGCCTATAGAGGAGATAAAAGTGAGAGACTCTCTGTCATATGAAGAAGAACCCATTGCCATTTTGGATCGCCAAGTTTGAAAGTTGAGAAGGAAGGATATAGCTTCAGTTAAGGTATTTTATAAGAATAAAAAAGCTGAGGAAGCTACTTGGGATTCATAGGAGGCCAAGTGTATAAGATATTCGGTACTCTTTGAAACCATTGACGACAATATTAAAGGTACAAACCATATACTCTTTCTCTCTCTCTTTTCCTTAGTGTGCTTGAAATCGCGCTTGTCTGTATCCCAAGTCATTATTCAAGGATGAATGATCCCAAAGGGGGATAATGGAATACCCTGTAACATTCTCGACTTAACATCACTCTTAGTAGCATGCATAGAGAGCTTATAACCTGAAATTTTTCTAAGTGTTAAAAGATTTAGTCATATTTTTGAGCCCTTAACTTCAATGATTTTTAAATTGATCTTTCCGACCCTGAGACATAAATTTTTGAGTTGATTCATGTTCAGGGGTGTAAAGGGAATGTCTTAGGAAAGTTTTGAATTTTTCAGATGAGGTTTGGGATGTGTTTGGATTTCAAAAATAGTGGGTCACCGCGATTGCACCGTGTCACGGTGCTAATAGTGATGGGACACTTAGTGCATCGCACTGGGGTTCCAAAGCGGATTTTAGTTGCGAATTTAAATTTTGAGGGGTAGTCTCATCTTTTCCCTATAGCTCCAAATCGTGATAATAGTAGATTAAAACGTCATTAGAGCATTATATGCTCAAAATTACTCAATTTCTCTCAAGAACTAAACCCTAAATCTTTCCCAAAGATTAAGAACTCAACCTCTAAGTTCAAGATTTCAAGCAAAGAGTCAAGATTAGGGTTCCAATCTTCAAACTAAACAACATAAGGTATGTGGAACTATCCTTAAACTCCATAGGCATGGATTTTATCATTTTATTAAGTGTAAGGGTTTATAATCATGTTGCAAACTAAGGGTTTGAATATTGATTCAAAAAGCATGTCATAAAATTATTTTGATGAAAGTATATATATATATATATATATATATACATACATATATATTGTATTGAACTCTTTTTAATGGAAATCAAATTATAGTCCCTTATATATATACGTTTACAGTTTTGAAAAGTTTAATTGAGAGCATGCACAATGAAATCCCTCTCTTGTTACGAAACATAGTGCCTATTTGTATTGTGAGTGATTTTGAATGCATGAACTAAGGTTAGTAAGTAAGATTAATTAACATCATGGTGTTTGACATGATTTATGATATGATGTGAAGGAGTTTTCTTGCTATAACAATATTCTTTGCATTAAAAGAGAAGAATTGCATGTGATTAATAATTGACATGACACTACATGTTTAAGTCTTGCGAAAAGAGGGTAATGGAATAAGTTTTCTTGAGATTTCAAATTGATGACTCTCTTGCAATGTTATAAATCTTTGGTGGTCATTTGTATGTTTTGAATGAGATAAGCTGTGAAATGGATACGATATGAACGACTTGCAAGTCTGGGCATGACGATACCCTGTGGTGACATGCCCTTAACCTATTAAGCATCAAATGATTTTGTACATGAAGCATGATGTTTAAGGAACTAAAATTGGGCCTAAAAATAGGTAGATGGTTACCCGAAGAAGGCATTTGAGTGTAAGGGCTCATCGCTGGAAACCGAGTTTTGCCGATTTGGGTGACATGATTGGCCATAGCCAATGTATACTTGTCCTCGAGACACTGATATACTAGAATAGTATTTAGAACCCCAATTATTGTGGCAAGATTGGATTTGGGGGCTTGACCGATGAGTAAATGGCAGACCCATATAGCCCGTAGGCACTAGAAATGTAGTGTGTACCATCTATCTCAGGAGTAAGACAAAGTGTTGAGTCATGATTACAAGAAAGTACTTGAAACTCTAAATTATGCCCATGTGTTTTACTTATATAAGGTGTAATGTTTTACGAAATGTTCTCATCTATGTTGTGTAATAAAAATGCTATTTTGGATTATTTCACATACCAGTACAATTGTATTAACCCCCTATATTTCAGGATCTGAGGCTCAGTCCCGAGGTCTCGCTAAGAACTAGATTGGTTTGTCAGATGTTTGAAGTTGTTGAGCCTCCCTTAGTTCGGAAGGCATTGTTTATATAATATTGTTATTTCATTTTTAGTTTATGATTTGACTGGGGGCCTTGTCCTAGTTTTCAGACAGATATCATTCTCGTATTATTCGAGATTTCGTGAACTGGTGTTAAATATTTCTGAATACTTATGAACTTATATTCGTAATGATTAGTTGGGATTAAGAGAATGACCATGTTTCCATTTTGATATATTTTTTCCGCATTTCTTTAGAATATATGAATTGTGTATATGACTGCCAGTTGGAAAAGAGGCGCTCAGGCCTTTATGGTTCGGGATGCTCGTCGCGGCCAGGGTCTCGACTAGGGTCGTGACAACCTCTTGTTACTTTGTCGACCACAAAGGCAGAGTATATCGTTGCAACATCATGTGCTTGTCAAGCTGTTTGGCTAAGAAACATTCTTGAAGAACTTCATTTTAAGCAAGAAGGACCAACGCCAATATATTGTGATAATACTTTAATGATTAATCTTTTAAAGAATCCAGTTGAACATGGAAGAAGTAAGCATATAGATGTGAAGTATCACTTCTTGCATGATCTAACTAAAAATACAAGATTAGTCTTATCTATTGTAGAAGTGAAGAGCAGGTTGCAGACATATTCACAAAGCCCTTGAAACTAGTGTCATTTCTAAAGCTAAGTGATCAGCTTGGCGTTTGCAAATTAAACTGAAAGATGTTTTAGTTTAAGGGAGGGAATGTTGGCAATGTGACCAGCTTTGTGGGTCATTCAATAGTTAGTTTGTTGCATTCATTTAGGAGTCAATAAGTAGTTCCCTAGTCTTTAGGCTGCAGGAGTAGTGGAGTCAGTATTAGATTTAGAATTATTAGGAGCAAATAAACGTGTTGTTTAGTGGTTGTTATCTTATTTAAGGACTCTTATAATTTCGTATTCGTAACTTGAATACAGAGAAAATTTCCACACTTGCAGAGTCTTTTTCTTTTTATTGCTGCTGCAATTTATTTTTCTATCAAGTATGAAATTTGAGGATTTTTTTTCTGAATTTTAAGATCCACAATATACTTATGTGAATATTTAAAGAGTGTAGAACTGTTGCGCCAAGACAATTAGAAGCCCACGAAAAAAACCCATGTCTTTGGACCTAAATTAAGAAGCCCAAAATGAGAGAGATAGAAAAGTGAACCCTAATATAAATATGTTCTTATGTCATTTTCGTGGTGAAGCGAGTCCTAAATTACAATTTTTGGAAGTAGGTACTTCTCCTATATCTCCTCTTGAACATCTATTGAACTACTGCAAATAATCATTTATGTATGACATCTCTTTTTCCCCTTTGGATTAAATCTTGTATTTTACTAGTAATTTTATTAGTTACCTAGATCTCTTAATCTTTTTTTTTTTTTTTTTTGGAACTAATTGGTTGCATTTGAATTATAAATTTCTTTCTTTGTATCCCAGATTTGAGGTTATTGATTACATTTTCATATATCTAAGTAATTAATTATTTAGATATGTATTACCCCACAATTCTCTTATAATCTCCTCATTCTTTTATTGTTTTATAGTTGTTTTTGGTGTTCATGTGGGATTGAAGAATCCATCTTCAATTTCTTTGAATTTCCAAGCCCATTTCATATCACTTTTACATCGTACTCCTTCTGTTGATTTGATATACTCCTCAAGAAAATTTTAATTAAGAAGTAATGAATAATCATGATGATATATTTTATGACTTTAATTCACTTTTTGAAAGTGGTAGATGGAACCATCTAGAAAATTTAAGCTAATCAAATTCATAAAAACATAATTGTTAATTTTGTATGAATGATAAAAAATAAGCGAAAAAAAATTAATGAGGGAGATATAAACTACGCATACTAATTACTACTCCCTCCATTTTTATTATTAAGCGGTGCTTTTATCTTGGACATATCATTTAAAAAATTTATTCACTTCTAGAAAACAAAAAGTGATTTAGTAACTTACTTTTAATTAAATAGTAATTACTCCTCCACTTATCTTGTTTGTCCATTATACTATTTTTTTTTTGCTTTTATTACTTGTTAACTTTAGAGAAGGATAATTTTTTTTTAATTTTACCATTAAAGTTAACTACAAAATTGTCAAATCATTTTTCAAGATTTTTTTATATTAAAATGCTCATAGTCATGAGTATTTGAGTAAAATATGCACTTCATTTATTATTTTTTAAATAAAGTACATAGTCCTAAATGCTAGCAACACACCTCTGATTTATTTATTTATTTTTTAAAAAATAGGCTTGATACATAACTCACCTCTTTTTTGAAATATTTTATATAGACACTCAAACCTAAGACTTGTTTCAATCGAACACCTCAACTCCTAATAAAATATCATATAGATACTTCGGTTCAAATTTTGAATTTCTTTTTGTGCATTCTCATTCGTCTAATAGATAGTTAAGTCAGCCACATAAAATATATCATCTCCTTTAGTTATACACATTCACCTCAATAAACACAAAAAGTAACAAGCTTTTTTCACTTGAGGTGATGAGTATAGTTAAAGAAGATGACATATTTTATGTGGTTAACTTAACTATCTAATAGATGAATGAAAATATGCGCAAAAGTTTTTTTCAAAATTGTAAGTCAAAAGTGTAAGTGAAACACATTACTAAGAGTTGAGGTGTTCAATTGAAGTAAACTTAATTCGAGCGTCTAAATGAGATATCGCAAAAAATTTAAAGGATCTATTATATATTAAGCCAAAAAATATAGTCAACATAATTTAGAGTTAGGATTGAACACACCACAATATAGATTTTTATGACCCCACAACCGCTGCACTTACTCTTAACCTTGTCTCAATGCCTATATGTCAGCCACTGCCCCTGGACTTAGAAACCAAACAAGTCACATTATATACATTAACTAGCACCCCCTACATTCACTAATTTTAAACTTAATGTGAATGGATCTTTGTTGAACAGTTCATCGAAGTTAAGATATTAATGAGACTGCGTTATCTACTAGAGGGATTAATAAACGCATGCATGCCGACCTTTACCCCAACCACGTCGATGTAGAGAAATTATTTCTTAATTCGATATTGCATCATGCATGCAGTAACTATTAAATGACTTAACTACTGGATTTATAGCTATTAATATCAAAATACATAACACTTAATGAAGTACTTATCTGCATTTAATCACCAAATCAACTTTCAAGCAATGTGAATTAAAGACAACATAGTTTTTATAGACTTCCATATCAGATAATCGTTGTCCCACAAAGAATATAGTTTCATTGCTTCTTCATGTTTATAAGCTCTTTTTGCAACAACATAAAATGGCTGTCCTTTAAAACTTGTGACAATATACATATCGAACATAAATCAAAGAGACGAGAGTGAAAGAACATGACAGTGTTACATTTGTTGGTCTCTAATTTATTATGGTTTTGATATTCAGTAATGTAAATTTAAAGCTATAACAACTTGTTGTTACTATATCTATACTTATATTCAGATGCCAATTAAATGCATAAATTATCCTGCAGAATACGTTTGAATAGAGGTTGTTAAAGGTGTATAACGAGGAGGAGTTAAGAATGCCCATGAAGTACAAAAAAGTGAGACTAATTTAAAAATTGCAAAATAATAATAATAATAATAATAATAATAATAATAACAACAACAACAACAACAACAACGGAAATTTTTATCTTAGTTTCTGTTTCACCATAGATTTTGAAGTACAATTTGAAAAATCAAGTTCTTACAACAGTACAATAAGATATTAGCTCAAGAAGTTAAGTACTAAAAAGATCATGTTAATGGCAGTGAGACTCCGACGGAGAAACTTAAAAATGAAATTTTTTTTTGTAATAACTTTTGAAACTTGAAATTATATTTGGATATGCATTTATTTGTAAACAAATCAAAATTTAATGGGTAAAGGTCCAATAACTGATTTGGAAAGATTGTTGAAACTTGAAATATTTTTGGAGACAAATTTATATAATCTGATCTAAATAATCTCTACTTAGTCCAATATTTCACAAAATCATTCTCTCTCATCTATAGTTTATATCGAAAATCCCTTCTCATTTTTTACCTTTGCTATCTCAATTCAAAAACTTTAAAAATTAACACTCACTCTTTTAGTTTGTATCGAAATTATCATAATCTCACATTTTAGCTTTATCAGTTTGTATTGAAATTTCTACAACCTCACATCTTCGTCAATTTGTATCAAAATATTTTTTTATTCTCATGTATAAACACACACTTTCTACTCATATTTAATACCTTTACTCTATATCAAAGAGCGTTTGCTTTTTTTTTTTCTTACTCTCTCTTTTCAATTTTTCCGTACTCTCTCTTTTCAATTTTTTTTTCTTGCTCTCTTTTCAATTTTTTTGTACTCGCTTTTCAATTTTTCTCTTACTCTCTTTTCTATTCTTTTTTTACTCTCTTTTCTATTTTTTCTTAGTCTCTCCTTTCTATTTTATTTTTTTCTTACTCTCTCTTTTCAATTTTTTTCTTACTCTCTCTTTTTAATTTTCTTCCATCATTGTTTTTTCTATTTATCTAGTTAAACATAAAGTGATGGATGATTATCATGATATATTTGATGAGCTAGAATCACTTTTAGAAGGTGATAAATGGGATTATCGCAAGACTACAATTGATAAAATCCACAATGACAATGATGCGCGATATTATATGGATGAACAAAACGAAGACAAAGAAATTAATGAAGATGATCGAAAATGGTCATACAAGAAGATGATACACAAATACAAAAAGGCGAGACTGATTTAACGATTTGAAAATAATTATAACAATCTTTATCTTAGTTTTCGTTTCATCATAAATTTTGAGTGAAATTTTAAAAATTAAATTTTTACAAGAGTATAGTAATATTAGCTGACGAAGTTCTTAAAAAGTGCTAGTGACGGCGGGACTCTGTATTTAGATTCTTAAAAAATGAATCCTTTGTTTTGTAATTTTTTTTGAAACTTGAAATTGTGTTTAGATATGTATTTATTCATGAAAAAATTAAAATTTTATGAGTGGGATTCCCAAAAACTTATATGAAATAATTTTTGAAACTTAAAATATTTTTGGAGATAAATTTATAAAATCTGATTCAAGTAATCTCTAGTCAAATATTTCATAAAAAAACCATTCTGATTTCTAGTTGATATCAAATGCTCCTTTTCCTAGTTGATACCGAATGTCCCTTTTTCTATTTTATATTGAACGCCCCTTTCTGCCTTTTTTACTTTTTCTATCTCAATTTAAACACTTCAAAACTAACGCTCATACTCTTTTCATTTATATCAAAATTCTCACAATCTTGCATCCTCTTCTATTTGAATAGAAAATTTTGCAATCTCACATCTTCATCGATTTGTATCAAATTTTTTTTTATTTTTTTCTTTTTTCTATTCTCATGTATAAACAAAGAATTTCTACTCATCTTTAACATCTTTAGTTTATATTAAAGTGTTTTCTCTTTTTTTTCTTATTCTCTTTTTTTCATTTTTTTGAATTCTTTTTTTTTTAAAATCAATCTTTTCCTCTATTTAACTAGTGACTAAATACAAAGTAATGGACGATTATCATATTATATTTAATAAGCTAGATTCACTTTTTAAAGGTGATGAATGGGATCATTGCGGCACTTCAACTGATAAAATCTACAAAGACGATGGTGCCCAATCTTATGTGGATGAACAAAAAATAGAGAAAGAAACTAATGAAGATGATCAAAAAATGATCATACAAGAAGATGGTCCACAAATACAAAAAGGTGAGACCAAATTTAAAGATCTTAAAAATAATTATAATAATTTTTATCTTAGTTTTGATTTCATTATAGATTTTGAAGTGAAGTTTAAAAAATTGCGTTTTTATAATAGTATAATAATATTAGCTGAAGAAGGACTAAAAAAAGTGCTAGTGGCAGTGGGACTATGTAGGTGATAAGAAGCTTAAAAAACGAAGTCATTTGTTTTGTAATTCTTTTTGAAATTTGAAATTATGTTTAGATATGCATTTATTTGTGAAAAAATTAAAATTTTATGAGTGAAGTCTCAAAAAATTATGTGAAATATTTTTTTGAATTTGAAATATCTTTGGAGACAAATTTTTAAAATCTGATCTAGGTAATCTCTAGTCAAAATATTTCACAAAATCATCCCATCCCATTTTTAGTTTATATCGAAAGCCCTTTTCTTCCTTTTGACTTTTGTTATCCCAATTCAAGAACTTCAAAAATTAACGCTTTCCTTTTTTAGTTTGTATCGGAATTTTCACAATCTCACATGTTCTTCTAATAGTATCGAAATTTTCACAATCTCATGTCTTTATCTATTTGTATTGAAATACTTTTATTTTTATTTTTTTGCTATTCACACATATGAACACACATTTTCAACTCATTATAACATCTTTACTCTATATTAAAGTGTTTGAACTTTTTTTCTTACTTTCTCTTTCAACTTTTTCTTTAATTTAATTTTTTTCTTCTATTTATGAGCTAGATCCACTAAATAAAAAGTGATAGATGATTATCATGATATATTTTTAAGCTAGATTCACTTTTTAAGGTGATGACTGGGATCATCGCAAGACTTCAATTGATAAAATCTACAAAGACGATGGTGCACGATCTTACATGGATGAACAAGAATAAAAGACAGAAATTAATGAAGATGATCGAAAAATCATCATAGAAGAAGATGATAAACAAGTACAAAAAGGTGAGACTGACTTAAAATATCTGAAAAATAATTATAACAATCTTCATCTTAGTTTCTGTTTCACCATAACTTTTCAACTAAAATTAAAAATTTACATTTCTTACATGTAACACCCCCTATTTTTTGGGCTAGACTTCAAACTATCGTTACTGTGCGTATAGACCCGAACTCAATGATTCTTTGTTAACATATGTGTTATGATCAATTCTATAGTGTGGGAATACCTTTGGATATGAATTGAGGTCATAAATAGCTCCTAACTAAAAGATGAGTTGAGAAAGTTTCTATCGATTAAGTTTTATTAAATGTTTAATCTTGGGTCAACTTTCAATGACCATTACTCCTAGTATATAATTATTTACCTGTCCTACCATAGACCAAAAGGAAGATCTTTGAGTCCTCTTTCCATCGCAACTAGTTTCACCTTAATCCGATATTGGAGTAGAAAGTTATACTCATTTTACTTCGAAGTGTCTCTCATTTTACAAAAGGGTCTTGAATTTACATTTATAATTATGCATTGTGAATTCTTCCTGACAATAATGTTTGTCTTGAGGCCTTAACCCCTAAACTCTATTTTGTTTATATATATATATATATATATATATATATATATATATATATATATGTATGTATGCATGTGGTTTGATGTTTGGAATTTTAATTGAGAGTAAGAAGAATTATAATCCCCCCTTGTTATAAATCCCTTTGTTTTTATATGTTATGAATTATTCAAATGTCTTTACTGTTGGTTAACACTTGATTTTGATTATGAATTTAAGAAAGGGTGTTTCTTGTTTATATAAAGGAGAAGTGATGCTTTTAAAGAGTTGGATGGTTTGTTACAAACTACTTGACCACCACATGTTTGATAAAATGTTGAAAAGAGAGAATCTCTGCATAGTTTGAAATATGTTTTGAAAACAAGGACTCTCTTGCATTGTTTGATTTATTTGGAGGTCTCAACATTATTTTTCTTGAAAAGAGATATAATTTGACAATGTATGACTGAGAAATATGACTTGCAAGTCTTGGTATGACGATACCAATACAGATAGTGCCATCGTAACACAGAACAGAATACAGATTTTCATTTAGATTTTTAGATTTTGAGATTAGAATGATGCATTTTTAGAAAAGGTTAAAATTGGGCTTAAAGAGAGTTAGGTGGTTATCCGAAGAAGGCACGAGTTTAAAAAACTCATTGCCCGAAATCGTGTTTTGTCGATACGGGTTCATTATGTTCCCAAAGAGGGATTATATGCTGGCCTAGTGTCCTGTGGCGTATCAGAATAGAAACTCCAACCTTTGCAGCAAACTTGGGTTGGGAGCTTGGCTGCCGAGTTAAGGGTGGATTCCATATAACCCGTGGACAGTAGAATTGTAGGGTGTACCACTTAGCTCAAAAGTAAAATAAAGAATGTGTTTAAATTATTTCATGCATAAGGTTTTGTGAAATGCTATCACTAATGTTGTATATAAAAGTACATTATTTTGGATTACTCTACATAGCAGTACATATGTATTGACCCCCTACATTTCAGGATCTAAGGCACAATATCGGGGTCACATTTAACAGTAGGCTTGTGTGTGTCAAAAGTTGTAGTTGGTGAGCCTTCTCTATTCCATAAGGCCTACTTATTATACTTTGTTATCTCATTTCGTGTTTATGGTCTGACTGGGGGACTTGTTCCAGTTTTAGACAAGATATTGATTTTTGTGTATAGAGATTTCACTGATGTTAGATGTTAGAGGTTTATGGATTCCATTTTGGATTGCTCAATTGAATTGTGATATTGACCATGATTTTATATTGTTTTATATTTTCGCATTTTCCTTCGTATTATATGAATGTGTGTATGATTTCCAGATAGAGAAGGACGCTTGGGTATCCACGATTTGGGATGTCCATCGTGGCCAGGGCCTCGACTGAAATCTTGGTATCAGATCATGATTCATGATCTCAGGGTGTCTGCAAAATTGCATCGGGTAGAGTCCTTTTTAGGTGTGTAGCGTGCCACACTTATAAGGAGGAAGCTACTAGGCGTTTAGAAATGTTTCACTTTTCTTGATGGTCTAGATCGTGCCATTGTATTGTCTATTTTGAAATTATCCAAATATTTTCTTTACTCTAATTTTATTAACTATGTCTCATTGTCGAGTTGATTCAAGCGCAGGAGTTTATAGTAAATGATGCAGTCCCTTTTGATTGAGTCATAAACAATTATAAAATTGCACGAGGACTTGGGAGAAGTTCATGAGTGCTATAAAGTGTATTAATTTAAGCCTATACCCTTATATACATCAGTCGTGCGTTTGAGCCTGAGGTATGGAGTGTATTCAGTCCTTTTTTTTAAAATCCTTATTGCGGATGTCATGCTTAAGGGTAATGATATGTGGTAGAGTGTTGGAATATTACTTCCACCCGAATGGTAGTATGTGATAAAGTGTCCTAACCTGTGAGCTATAAGATGGTTCAGTAGTTAGTGATATAAAGTCACAATCTTAGAAGTCAGAATAAGGGTGATTTTGTGTAAAGAAGTTAGTTTAGTTGTGTAACCGTTGATTGAGGGATGGTTTTCCATTTTATAGTGATAGAATAATGTGGTAGCAATAATTGTAGATTGTATGATAGTTTGTAAAGGAAGTGGCAGGCTACGATTACTATTTACTTAAAATAGGGAAGGATCTTAGAATGAATAGTTATGGTGGTTGTAGAAATCATTTATAGGTTGTGAAGGGAAATGGGTAGATTAGTCAATAATTTATAGGTATAGACTCATTGTTGTATATGGAATTTTTGAAGGTGGTTGTGATGTATGCATGGGTAAGTGAATATGTTATGAGAAAGTGGGATATGTTAATAGATGGTAATGGGTGATATTATAATATTAAGATTGACTATCCTTATTATGTGACTTTGTCCCCTTGATTTTCTTTTCTCTAGTAGTTGTAGATTAGTACGGTATGTGAAAAGGTATGTGTTAGATTTTGAGGCATAATAATAATTTCGTGAAGAGGATGAACTTATGGGCCATTGTTAAGTGAAGTAAGAGACTTAGTTTGGAATTTCTATTTGATGGGATAGTATAATATGTAACATGCTTCATCGGTGTTACATGATTGGTGCTAAACAATAGGCTTGAACTTTAGATGCGAATTATGGTGGTAAGAATAGTAGCTTAAGGTCTATGGTGCATGTTTTGTTGGAGTAAGTAGTAGGCTTGATTGAATGTATGCAATAGCCTAGGTTGGAAACTAGTGAAAAAATGAGTGGTTAATTGTGATATTTATGTACATGAGACTAGTGATAGGACGATGAATTGTGGTTGAGTCATTAATCAGATAAGAGTGTGGT
>NC_061111.1:242863078-242877390 GCF_002878395.1 Capsicum annuum | reverse complement strand
TTCTCGGAAGGGGATATTTGTTCTTAATAGTCACCTTATTTAGTTGTCAGTAGCCAATACACATTCTCAGTGAGCCGTCTTTATTACGCACAAATAACAATAGTGCACCCCAAGGGGACATACTAGGCCTTATGAATCTTTTTTCTAGCAAGTCTTTCAATTACTCTTTCAACTCGCGTAATTCTACCGGGGACATTCTATATGGAGGAATTGAGATTGGTTGAGTACCTGGGATCACATCAATACCAAACTCCACTTCTCATTCTAGAGACAAACCTGGAAGATATTCAGGAAATTCATTTACTACTGGAATAGTTTGAAGAGTTGGTGGCTCCGCATTTGTATCCTTCGCTCTAACTAGATGATAAATGTAACCCTTGGAAATCATCCTTTTTGCCTTAAAATAAGTAATAAATTTACCTGTTGGCTCACCAATGTTACTCCTCCATTCAAGGGCTGCCTCTCTTGGAAAATGGAAATACACCCTCTTAGTTCAGCAATCTACTGTGGCATAACAAGAAGCCAACCAATCCATACCCATTATAGCATTAAAATCTACCATTTCTAACTTAACCAGGTCAGCCATTGTATCACAACCACAAATAGTTATTATATAATTTCGATGCACTCTCTTAGCTATAATAGATTCACCAACCGACATAGACACTTCAAATGGCTTAACTAGCAATTTTGGTGTTCTTTTGAATTTTTCAGCAACCAATAGAGTGACATATGATAATGTAGAACCCGAATCAATTAATGCATATACATTATGTGAAAATATGGACAATGTACCTGTAACCACATTCGAAGAAGCCTCTAAATTTTGTCGATCCACAAAAACATATGTACGATTCTAAACTCCATTAGAGCTAGGTACTCCTTTATCACCTCTACCATGACCCATAGGCCACCCCTACCTAAAGAAGGTTCCAATGATGATGATGCAACGGCTGATCCAGTAGGTCATGCCATACCACCCATGCCCCTTTGTGGACATTCTCTCATCATATGCCCCGACGTACTACACCAAAAGCAAAAATTTGTCCCAAATAGATATACACCTAAATAAAGCTTTCCACATTATCTACATAGTTGTTGGGGAGGTCTTAAGTGGCTCATACTCCCTTGCTCTTGATACCCCACTGCTCGTGAACTCTGGCTCTCACTTCTCTGCCCAAACTGATTGTCTTTAGACCCTTAAAACTATAATGGAGCACTAGCTGTAGGATGAGAAAATAATGGCCCAGATGCTCTATTAGAAATCCAAGGCCTAAACTCACCTTGGGATGCCACAAACTTCCCCATAGATCTAGCCTTCTTGGAATACCCTTTTTCCAATTCTTGTGTTCTTCTTCTTTACTTTGATCCTTTATTTTTATGCAAAAGCTTCTATCCATCTATGTTCATGTCTTTGTTCAAAGAAACAATAGTATAATCTCTAACTAGATATGGATCTAATCTATCCACATATCGATGAACCCTATCATCCATAGTAGCTACTACATTAGGAGCACACCTAGCCAAAGAGTTAAATCAAAGGCTGTACTTCCTCACACTCATATTCCCTCAGGAATTGATCCATACGGGATTTTCAAATATCAAATAGAAGGTAATGATTAAGAAATACCTATTTAAAATCTTTCCAAGTAGCTGAGGTGCATCGATACCCTAGATAGTCTCCAGTCTTCATACCAAAATATAGCCTCTCCTTTGAATCTATATGCTGCTAGCTGAACTGTCTTCTTACCGATACATGCGTGATATCTAATGCCCTTTGGATTTGATCAATAAAGTCCTGTGGGTCTTCATTAATATCTAATTTGGTGAATGTGGGAGGATCTAGCTTAAGAAAATTCTGTATCTGTAGGCAAGCTGCCCTATCTGCACCACTAGAACCTGGGGTTGGAATAGTTTGTCCTTGAGCTTGTACAGAAACTATACGAGCCAACAATTGCACTGCATTCTTTAGATATTTCTTAGTAGCATTAATAGGTGGTTTTGAGGATGTAGTTCTTCTTCTCCTTAGCTCTTCTGGAGATGGAGGAGTAAAAGAAGTTTGTGATACAAACTCAGCTTGAGCCTCACTTTGATTAGCTTGTCTAGGTGGTGACTTGCTGGTCCTTTCTTCGGCAGCCACATCTACTTGATTACCTGTATTCTTACTCCTTCTTGTAATTGGCATCTTTACTATAATAAAAGGAAAAAAAATAGATTCAATGGTTAAATATAATTTCACCTACAACATGGGATCTATTCCACGATCTAAGATATGAAAAACAAGAGACAATCCCTAAATGTCCCATGGTCTCTTGTTTATAGATGTGGTACACAACACACCTATAAGCAAAACTCTACATAGACAAAACATTGTAAAATCCCTAGGATGACCTGCTCTGATACCATTTTTGTCACGCCTCAAATTCAATTAGGGAGGACAGGCACCCATAGCCGTGAAGGCCTGGGAGAACCAATCCATAACCTTATACTTCTCAAGCCTATAACTATGACAACCAAAGATTCTGAAAAATATAATATAATGCATTAATGAGAATAACTACGTAGGCAAGCACAAAACTATATATACAAGACTTGGCCGTTGGGGCCACAACATCTAAAAGACAAGACACTACTATATTTAACTTTACATTAGTCTACAAAGTCTTTAAAAGATAGATAGACATAGTTAGGGTCGGGACAAACCCCCACCTTACTCTTGACTACAACACAATACAAAATTATATGGAACAGACTCGGAAAGCCCCGAATCAACTTGAAGCTTACCAATAGTCACTGAGTATCCTGTGCTCCTACTAGCGAGGTGTATTAGTTGAATCACCTGTTCCTGCAGCATGAAATACAGGTCCCCGTGAGGGACGTCAGTATGAAAATATGTACTGAATATGTAAGGCTGAAGGTAACAACACATAGTACAAGACTTTAATAAAAATTAGATACATGTGTATAAGTAGTACTAGTAGACCACCTTTATATATACTTGTGGGACTACACACATTACATTCTTTTCTTTATTTTTACCTTTCTTACTTCAAAAATCTTTGTAAGCTATATAATGCAAATGACCAGCTGATTAGTGGTAAATCAATAAATCGGGATCAGCCTATGCTAGGCTTATGCCCCTAAGCTGCCACCTACATATGAACATTAGGATCGGCCCATACTAGGCTTACACACCTGAATTCTACCCACAAATAAAGGTATCGAGATTGGCCCATGCTAGGCTTATGTCCCTGCGCTGTCACTCATTTTGCAGATTGCGTTACTTAATTTACCTAACCTTTGAGATTGTTACTTTGGTGGTCATAAAATTATGGTACCTTGAAACAATAATATACCAATAGGAGACATGTAAATGGGCACTTAATGAAACAACAATGAGGTAGGGAGATGTTGGCACACAAATGAAGTATCTAGGAGCTAAAAATAACACATGGGTCTTATTTGAGTAAACGGAGAACTCCTGAAATTTCTAGTGAAAATAGACGTTCAGGTTTGATAATAAGCATGTATTGAGTTTTTTTGACACGTTAGAGAGTGGTAACAAGGTCATTGGCTACATGGGATATAATACATTGCTATTATGTATCACTTGTTATAGGATAACCTTGGAAGTTTACTTGATGGAACAAATGTCTGATTTCATGCCAAAGAGTGCAAAATAGAGTATGCCTTACATACCTAGTTGTACAACTCCGATACTAACCCAACTTGACTCCCCGCCTTTTATATTACTTATCTACAATAAAATATATGGTAAACTAATATTAGAAACTAGCCGACACATTTGGTCTATTTAACTTCACTAAAAGAGTGGCAGGGCAGTAAGCCCTTAATTTATCAATCAAGGGTATTATTTTAACCCTTCTCTTCTCCAATTACATCCACATACCATATATATTCTTATAAGATCCCCCGACATAACTTTAGGTTCATTACACCCTCCAAATAATATACAAAACAGAATAGGCAGTAGATGTATACAACCATTAGTTTGATGGTGTACCACCACACCCTTCTTCTATATTTCAATACAAACTAATTACACCTTTCCCCAACATCAACCTGAAAGCCCCTAACATATAATCACAAAATAGTCAACAAAACAGCCCCAAATCCCTTTTGTTGTAGCAATCAATTATTGAACTAATCATCTATTGATTTCTCAATAACAACACATCCATAATTCTTTCTCAAATTCATATATAAGGAGAACAAAATGGGGTAGTCACCTTACCTCAATTCTGCAACTTATCCTTTAAATTAAACTCATCAAAAACTTCAACTTTCACTTTCCTCCACACTTTAAACCAAGGAAGAAAACAAATCTCTTAATAACAAAGAAAGTGAGCAAGTAGCTTGTTCTATATTCTGCCATGAATTAATAATTAAGCACTTATATCATGTTTTTCTAAACTTCCATAAGATAATTAAGCTAAACCATTAGTTTTTCACTTACCTTGGATTGCAAAGGTTGGGGTTTCTTCAAGAACCCTAGAAAGAAAAATGGGCTGCTCCTTGTTGTTTTAGAGAGAGTGAAGAGAATTTGTGAAATATACGTGGAGAGAATTTGTGAAATATACTCTTTTTTGTGACTTAGAAATGAAGGAAAATGAAGGCCAAATTTTGGCCACCTCCTTAGCAGCATTTTGGACCTTAAAATTGGTAAAATTAGTTCAAGTAGGTGATGCACCTACTTAAGGGTTCAAGCTGCTCAAAATTTCAAAGTAGGTGATGCACCAACTTACTTAATTTTTAGTTGGGCTCAATTAAATGTGGCCTTGGCATATTTGACCATTGGGCCTTTTCTCCATTTTTCTTCTTCTTTTACTTAATTTGGTCCCAAATAAGTGTACTTATAAAGGCCCAAATCTGTTCCATGGACTTGTTCCATTAACTTGGCTTATATAACTTAAGTAGGTGACTCACCTACTAGCTTAATTAAGTCAAGCAAGAACCTCAACAAATTACTCCATTTCTAGTTCTTAATCCCTTTAATCTAATTTAAAACTTGTAGACACTTGGTCACTTCAAACTTTAGATTTAAATACTAGCTTACGATCCCAAGTTAAGATAGTTATGTTGACGCTAACTTGGTTCCATCTCATTAAAACGTACGAGCAACGTCTATAATTCAATCTACACCATAAATACTCGCATAACAAATTTCATTTGTTATCTATATCACAAGGCTATACCAAGTTCTATTTCAAAGTTGATTTCTCTTTTGGGAGGGACTCCAGAAAGATCTTCAGGAAACACATACGGAAATTCATTTACAACTGAAACTGACTTAAGACTTGAAGTTTCAAATTTTGAGTCCTTGACTCTGATAAGACATGGTAAATATACCCCTTGGATATCATTTTTCTTACCTCAAGATATGAAACAATCACTGGTTCATTAGGAAACTAGAATTGGACAATTCTATTTCTATAATCTACTGAGGCATAGCATGAGTAGAGCCAATCCATGCCGAGAATGACATCAAAATTAGTCATCTCTAACTCTACAAGATTAACTGAAGTAACTTTCTGAGACATTATGACAGTGCAATTTCTATATACCCATCTTGCTATATTAGACTTACCCACTAGGGTAGACACTGAGAAAGGATCTACTAATATTTTGGGGATGACATCGAAATCTAAGACTATTTAAGGAGTCACAAAAAAAGTAAAGTTCTAGGGTCTAATAGTGCATATACGCGACGATGGAAAACTTGTAACGTAATCATAACCACATCAGGAGAACTTTCCTGATCATGACAAGTATGGAGAGCGTACAGTCTATTCTGGCGCTGCCCACTAGTAGTACTGGAGGTGGCACCTTGCTGAGTAGGGCAACCTGCTAAAGCTGATGAATAGTTGGACTAGCCCTGTTGGCGCGAATCCTTTCCTTTTTAAGCAACCATCAGACATTCCTTGATCCTGTGGCCTGGCTTGCAATACCCTAAACACATATCACTGCCTGCCCTGCATTTACCATGATGGTTCCTACCATACTTCCTACAGAGTAGATTGATATGACCACTGTTTATACTCTCCTTGAATTTAGAGCCTGACGCTCTATTCTGATTATCTTACCCAAACTTAGGTATTGATGCTCTAGCTGAAGACGGAGTTGAAGTTGAGAATTTTTGGTGGGATTGAGAACTGTTACTGCCTTCTGACTTAGGTCGTGAGAAGTTGATGCTACTTATCCTTGCCCTCTTATTCACTCTTTTCCCCCCATTAAGCTTCTCCTTCTCAATCTGCTGAGCATTAACTATAAGTCTAGAAAGGTATATCTCCTAATCAACATGGCGGTCTTACACTCCTTCACCATACTATTAAATTTCATTTTTTTTCTTGGAACCTTAATAGATGTTTTGTTTTACTTATTCATTTTTAGCAAATTAATAGAGTTGATATTATTTTCATACAAATCTTCGTATTAAATAAATATATAAAATAACAATAGTCAGATTAGAGTTACAAAACATCACTAATAAGTGGTGCTTTTAGCTTGGGCATGCCGCTTGAGAAACTATTCATTGTTAGAAAATAAGAGAGTTTTACCAATGTATTTAATATCTTGAAAAAAATATAACTCTTTAGTAGTTTCTTCGATATGAGATTTTTTCTTCATTTAAAGAATATAAAATTAGAAGAACATCATTAATGTCTCTTGATTATCTAAAACACCATTTATTTAGGAATAAACTCAATAATCTAAAACATCACTTACTTAGGAACATATATAGTAATAAATAAACTACCAATTAATTTTTTTAAAGGTGCCTCAATTCAAAAAAAAAAAAAGTCAAGTAATATTGAAAAAATGCATTGTTTTCACCCTAAACTATATACGAAATTGCTGAGACACACCCGAACTTTAGGAGGATCCTATTACCCCCCGGGATTAATTAAAACATATCTTTGACAACCTTAGTGCTTACATGGCACATATGTGGACCTTCAGTGTGTTGATTCATTGATATATCACGTAGGCGCTAAGGTTGTCAAAAATATAGCTTTAATTAGTTCGGGGGGGGGGGGGGTGGTGTAATAGGACCCTCCTAAAGTTCAAGTGTGTCTCAGCAATTTCGTGTATAGTTCAGGGTGGAAATAGAGCATTTACTCAATAATATTAAACGGACGGAGTATTAGTTTAAGAAAGAAAAAATATTTTATTTCCACCTTGAACGATACGAGAAAATGCTGAGACACATCCCAACTTAAAGGGGGTCCTATTACCCCCTGAATTAATTAAAATTGTATGTTTGACAATCTTAGTGTCTATGTGGCACATACGTGCCACATACGTGGACATTCAGTATGTTGGTACACGTATGTGCCATATAGGCTCTAAGATTGTCAAAAATACGATTTTAATTAGTTCAGAGGGGTAATAGGACCCCCTTTAAGTTTGGGTGTGTCTCATATTTTTGCTTATAGTTCAGGAGAGAAAGAATGTATTTTTACTTTAAGAAATGAAAATCAGTCGCTTACTCCTACTTCGAACCCTTTGTTGAATATACGTCCAACCAATTTGCAAGTCGTATCAATTTTAATCAAATTATTACTTTTTTGTGGTATAAAAAAATTAAAATTTAGAGAACTATGAATAAAACGATAAAGAAAAAGATTGAGGGTGTTATTAAAAATTTTTAAAGACTGGTGAGAAGATTTATTTAAAAGCTTCAAAGACTGGTGTGAAAATTTGAATAAACTACAAAGACTGGTGAGAAAATTAGGGAGAAGTGAAAATAAATGATCATTCTAAAAAAGACTTTAAATTAATCTTATTTAGGCAAAGTACAAGAAGGGATGGAGAGGAATTTTACTTACTAATTAGAGGGAATGGGGAGAAGAAGCAGATAGTTTTCCATCAATATGTTTGTTTCCCTCTTGCTTCCACTGTGTTTTATTATATCATCTCTAATTAATTATTATAAATTATGTATAAATTAGAAAATTAATTATATTTAATAAAAAAAGTAAAATAGATATTTATGACATATCTACTTCAGCTGTTTCACCCATATTATATTACTAATAAGAGGGAATGAGAAGGAGAAACAGACAGCTCTCTGTCAACATGCCTGCTTCTCCTCCTGCTTCCACTGTGTTTTTATTATATCATTTATAGTTAATTATTATAAGTTATTTTTAGATTAAAAAATTAATTATATTTAATAAAAAAAAGTAAAATAGATATTTATGACATGTCTGCTTCAGCTGCTTCACCCATTATTTGATTATATCACCCATAGTTAATTATTATAAGTCATATAAATACTAAAAAATTAATATTAAAAAATTATTATAAAGTCACCAAAGTATTAAGAAATTACTAATTTTTAATGTTAAATTTACTTGACGTTTTATATCAGACCCATTTAATTTTTTTCCGACAAGTAGTTTTTGCAATAATTTGTTATATCGCTTCTAATTAGTTATTATAAGTAATCTAAGATATGTTTGTTTTGCTGTTAAAATCGTTATTTTATTATGGCACTAAGGTTACCAAATATACGAATTTAATTAGTCTAAAAGGGTAATAGGACCCTCCTAAAGTTCGGATGTGTCTCAGCAATTTCGTGTATAAATTTAGGGTGAAAACAGAGCATTTACTCTAAAACGAAAGAAATTTAGAATTGAAATGCAACCAATTAATTCAATTAAACAATTAAAAGATCTAGGATCTAATAAAATTAGTAGTAGTAAAATTAAAGATATAATCTAAAAAGGAAAAAAGAGATATCATACATGAATTATAATTAGTAGTAGTTCAATAGATGTTCAAGAGGAGACATAAGAGAAGTACCTACTCCTCAAAACTATAATTTTGGACTCGTTTGATCATGAAAATAACATAAGAACATATTCATATTAGGGTTCACTGTTTTACCTCTCTAGTTTTGGGCTTCTTACTTTAGGTCCAAAGACATGGGTTTCTTTTTTTGGCTTCTAATTATCTTGACGCAACAATTCTCCACTCTTTAAATATTCACATAAGTATATTGTGGATCTTAAGATTCAGTAAAAAAATCCTCCAATATCATAATGATCACCTTATATCCCATTGAAAAATGATTTGATGTTTAATTTTTAAGAGTAAATGTGTTGTTTCCACCCTGAACTTTAAAAAAAAATGGCTGAGACACACCCCAACTTAAAGGGGGTCCTATTATCCCCCTAAACTAATTAAAACAGTTTTTTTGACAACCTTAAAGGCCTACGTGGCAGATCAGTATGCCTACGTGGACCTTCAGTATGTTGATTAACGTAGTGTGCCACGTATGTGCCACGTGAGTCCTTATGTTCTCTCTCTTTTTCCTCTAGATTTTCTCTAATTGACTTGTGTAGGTTTAGCATCTCTTTTATGTGTCCTTGTAGGGTTAGTTATTTTTTCCACCAATGGTGTATCAGTGGATTTAGAAGTAGAAAGTTTTCTTTTACCTTTCAAATCTTTTAAATCAGTCTCACTTACTTCTACTTCTGAATAATTTTCATGTATGATCATCTTCCTCAGTAGTTTCTTTCGCTTGTTTCTGATCATTCATACAAAATCGTTCATCATCATTTTTAGGAAATTGATCAGTTGCAGTCTTGCGATGGTTCCATTCATCACCTTCAAAAAATAAGCCAAGATCATAAAATATATCATGATAATTATTCATCACTTTGTTTTTAGCAAGATCGATATCGAGTGAAAAGGTGAATAAAAAGTAGAGAGTGTGTGAGTACATATGAGAATAGCAAAGAGTGTGTATATATATATATATATATATATATATATATATATATATATATATACACTAAGAACTGATAAAGATGTAAGACTCTGCAAATTTCGATACTAACTTAAAAATTGAGAGAGATAAATAGTGAAGTGTTTGAATTGAAATAAGACTTTTTTTAAAAAAAAAAAAGGGGGAAAGAGATTTTTGATATAGACTAGAGATGTGTGTAAATGCTTCAATGAATTATTTGAATAGAGATTGTTTTGGATCGGATTTTACAAATATGTATCCAAAAATATTTTCAGTTCCAAAAATTATTTCAAATAAGTTTCTGAGACTTTTAATTATAAAATTTTAATTCTTTTTACAAAATAAATGCATATCCCATCAACACCTCAAGTTTTAAAAAGGAAAGACACAATGTTTTGAGATTCTTATTACTTGTAGTAGTCCCTCGGCCATATCTTATTACAATAGAAATGTAAATTTTTAAATTTTATTTTAAAAGTTATGGTGAAACAGAAACTAGGTAAAGATAGTTACAATTGTTTTTCCATATCTTTTAAGTCAGTCTCACCTTTTTGAACTTGAGAACCATCTTTTTCTGTGTCCATTTTTCAATCATCTTCATTAGTTTCTTTCTCTTCTTCATGTTCATCCATATAAGATCACACATCGTCATCTTTGTAGATTTTATGAGTTGAAGTCTTGCGATGATCCCTTTCATCACCTTCAAAAAGTACATTTAGCTCATAAAATATATCATGAAAATTTTTCATCACTTTGTATTTAGTGGAACTACCTCATAAATAGAATTTAAAAAAAATAGAAGAGAGAGAGAGAGAGTAAGATAAAAAGGGCAAACATTCTTTAATATAGAGTAAAGATGTTAAAAATGAGTAGAAAGTCTGTGTTTACACGTGAGAATAGCAAAAAAAAAAAATTTTGATACAAACATATGAAGAGGTGAAATTGTTAAAATCTCGATACAAATTGATAACGATGTGAGATTGTAAAAATTAAATTTTGATGCAAACTAAAAAGTGTGTGTTAATTTATGAAATGCTTGGATTGAAATAATAAAATTTAAAAAAAAAAAAAAAGAGAGAAAGAGATTCGATATAAACTAGAGATGTGAGTGAATGTTTATGTGAAATATTTGAATAGAGATTGTTTCTATCGAATTTTATAAATATGTATCCAAAAATATTTTCAGTTTCAAAAATTATTTCAAATCAGTTTTGGTACTTTCAATTATAAAATTTTATTTTTTTGCACAAAATAAATGCCTATAAAAACAAAACGTCATGTTTTAAAAGGGATTATAAAAAAAAGAAGTCAAGTTTTAAGATTTTTATTACTTATAGTAGTCTTACTACCACTAGCTATTGTAATGTCACGATCCGAGCCGAAGCCCTGGCCGCGACGGGCATCTACCGTGGAGGATCGAGCGCCCTTCTCTATCTGGCAATCATACATACATTCATTTAATATAAAGAAAAAAATGTGAAAATATAAAATAATACGGAATTATGGTCAATATCACAATTCAATTTAGCAATCCGGAATGGAATCCATAATCCTCTAACAACGTCTAACATTAGTTTGCGAAATATCTAATACATCAAAATCAACATCTTGTCTAAAACTGGGACAAGGCCCCCAGTCATACCATAAACACGAAATGAGATAACAAAGTATAATAACTACGCCTTCTGGAATAGAGAAGGCTCACCAACTGCAACTTTTGAGACATACAAGCCTACTACTGAATGAGACTCCGGGACTGTGCCTCAGATCCTGAAATATAGGAGGTCAATACGTATGTACTGGTATGCAGAGCAATCCCAAATAATATAATTTTATATATAACATAAGTGGGAGCATTTCATAAAACATTAAGCATGAAATAATTTAAAACACTGGCAGCTTCAAATGATCTTCAAAATAATTCTATAGATGCAATAGCCAGATCTGAGGTCTATATTAGAGAAATAATTTGCACCCTGAATTTGGTATAATAAGTCATCAATCCTAGGGAGAGAATACTTATTCTTGATTGTGACTTTGTTCAACTAATGGTAGTCGATACACATTATGAGAGAACCATTTTTCTTGTGCACGAATAAAATTGGAGCACCCCACGGAGAAACACTAGGCCTGATGAAACCCTTATCCAATCTGCTGAGCATTAACCATAAGTCTAGAAAGGTCCACCTCCTAATCAACATGGCGGTCCTACACTCCTTAACCATACTATTAGATTTCAATTTTTTTCTTGGCACCTTAATAGATGTTTTGTTTTACTTATCTATTTTTTAGTAAAATATTATTTTTTATTTTCATACTACTCTTCGTATTAAATAAATATATAAAATAACAATATCAAAGTAGAGTTACAAAACATCACTAATAAGTGAAGCTTTAGCCTTGGGCACACCCCTTGAGAAACTACTCATTGTTAGAAAATAAGAGAGTTTTACCAATGTATTTAATATCTTGAAAAAGATATAACTCTTAAGCAGTTTCTTCGTTATGTATATTTTTCTTCATTTAGAGAATATAAAATTAGAAGAACACAATTAATGTCTCTTGATTATCTAAAATACCATTTATTTACGAATAAACTCAATAATCTAAAACATCACTAACTTAGGAACATATATAGTAATAAATAAACAACCAATTAATTTTTTCAAGGGTGCCTCAATTAAAAAAAAAAAAGTCAAATAATATTGATAAAATGCACTGTTTCCACCCTAAACTATTCGCAAAATTGTTGAGACACACCTAAACTTTAGGAGGGTCCTATTACACCCTGGACAAATTAAAACTGTATTTTTTGCAACCTTAGTGCCTACGTGGCACATACGTGTACCTTCAGTGTGTTGATTCATTGATGTATCACGTAGGCGCTAAGATTGTCAAAAATATGATTTTAATTAGTTCGGGGAGGGGGGGGGGGGAGAGGTGTAATAGGACCCTCTTAAAGTTCGAGTGTGTCTCAGCAATTTCGTGTATAGTTCAGGCTGGAAATAGAGCATTTACTCAATAATGTTAAACGAACAGAGTATTAGTTTGAGAAAGGAAAAACGTTCTATTTCCACCTTGAACGATATGAGAAAATGCTGAGACACACCCCAACTTAAAGACGGTCCTATTACCCCTAGATTAATTAAAATCGTATTTTTGACAACCTTAGTGTCTATGTGGCACATACGTGAACGTTCAGTATGTTGGTACACGTATGTTTCACATAGACTCTAAGATTGTCAAAAATACGATTTTAATTAGTCCAGAGGGGTAGTAAGACCCCCTTTAAGTTTGAGTGTATCTCATCAAATTCGCTTATAGTTCAGGGGGTGAAAGAGTGCATTTTCTCCTAAAGAAATGAAAATCAGTCACTTACTCCTACTTCGAACCCTTTGTGGTGGCGATCCATTGTTGAATATACGTCCAAGAAATTTGGAAGTTGTATCGATTTTAATCAAATTATTACTTTTTTATGGTATAAAAAAATTAAAATTTAGAGAACTATGAATAAAGCGATAAAGAAAAAGATTGAGGTATTAAAAATTTTTAAAGACTGGTGAGAAGATTTGATTAAAACCTTCAAAGACTGGTGTGAAAATTTGAATAAACTTCAAAGACTGGTGAGAAAATTAGGGAGAAGTGAAAATAAATGATCATTCTAATAAAGAGTTTAAATTAATCATATTCAGTCAAAGTAAAAGAAGGGATGGAGAGGGATTTTACTTACTAATAAGAGGGAATGGGAGGAGAAGCAAACAGCTCTCCGTCAACATGCCTGCTTCTCCTGCTTCTCCCGCATTTTTATTATATCATCCCAAGTTAATTATTATAAGTTATTAATATATTAGAAAATTAATTATATTTAATAAAAAAAGTAAAATTGATATCTGTGACATGTCTCCTTCACCTATAATTTGACTATATCACCCATAGTTAATTATTATAAGTCATCTAAATATCAAAAAATAATAATACAAAATTATTATAAAGTCATCAAAGTATTAAGAAATTGCTAATATTTAATTTTAAATTTAGTTAACGTTTTATATGAGGCCCATTTAATTTTTTTCCAACAAGTAGTTTTCTGTAGTAATTTGTTATATCGCTTCTAAACTAGTTATTATAAGTCATTTAAGATATGTCTGCTTCACTGTTGGATTCGCAATTTTACTATGTCACTTCTAATTATTATTATGACCATTTAATCATTGTTTCGCTTAAATTGAGACTTAAGTAATTATTTTCTTTAAAAAGAAAAAAAATCTTTTTGAAATGAATAAATAAATAAATCTTATCACTTCTAATTAGTTATTATAAGTCATTTAAGATATATCTATTTCTCTATTTTATTCGTGATTTTACAATGTCACACCTAATTAATTATTATGACCACTTAAGCATTGTGTCACTTAATTGAGACTTGAGTAATTATTTTCTTAAAAAAAAATAAAAACAATTTTTTTAAAAATAAATAAATAAATAAATCATATAATTTAATTATTATAATAATTTTAATTTACTATAAATATTG
>NC_061111.1:242835484-242860078 GCF_002878395.1 Capsicum annuum | reverse complement strand
CGCTTAGTGAAGCATATCGACTAATTTTGACACTAAAAATGTATAAAACACATAAGACACATATACAAGTAACAGACACATCAAACAACAATCCGAGATCAAAATAATAATGTTCAACCTAATTATTACAACCCGAAATAAAAGATAGTGAAAAGTAAACCAACACTAATCCTAAACTATGATCCAATGCTTTAGCCGATGCCCTGGGACTTCATCGTGAACGTCCTCTGAGTACAAAATACCTCAGGGCATTCTCCAGTGAATAAGTACATAAGACATCGGGGCATTCTCCGGTAAAATAAATACATTTTCTCAAATTTGTGCGTTAAAATAGAAAGAACCATTCAACAAATATTTACACATTCAACAAATCACCATCTTCCATTTCTACAATTTGCCTACCCGACTTAGCATTTGCCTACCCCGTTCGACCTATCATGGCACTATCACAATCAACTACATCAATGAATCAAAACTACAATATTCACTTTATCAACTTTCAATCCCCGTCCCACTTAACTAATTTTAATTCTTAATGAGATATTATTTCATCACACAACCCATAATCAATCCATAATCAAAGAAATCAAACACCGAATCAAGACAACCAATAATTCACATCATCAGAGATCAACCAACACATCGTGTTCAATTTGATGTATCGAATATAACAAACAACAAAATAAAAGAGAGAAGAAATAGAATTGGACCTTGATTCGAAGATTTTGAAATTTAATAATACTTCAATAAAAGGACAGAATCCTTGCTGAAGAACCTCAATTCGGAACCTCTATTCGAACCCCAGCTCTGGTATGCATTCTATTTTTTATTTTCTATTGACCCAAAATAGAAATCTCCTAAAATAGACAAACTTGAACCCAATTTTGTGCAAATAGACCTTGTTTCACTCTTTTCTAGCAGAATTCACACGAATCGAAGTAGGGTTCACCGTTCCCAATTCACTGGAGCTCCGGTGAGCTCAAATGATGGCAAAGAGACTCGGGTTGGTTGGAATTTGATCGAATTTTGGGGTGTTTCTCACTGGTCCCAGTATTTTGGCCAGAGCAATGAAAGATGAGAGTGAGGGTGTGATTTTTCTGGCCAGCGTCACATTTTTTAATCAGCTTTCTTTCTCCGATGTTTGCGTTCACTCTTTCCCTCATCTGTTTTTCTCAATTCCGATCAGCTCCCTCTCATTTTTATACTCATTCTCTTATTTTTCCTATCTCTGTTGGTCCCTCAGTGTGTCCTTCACTTTAGCTGTGTGTATATGTGCGTCGATGGGTATGAATAAAAATGAAGGCTTATTAGATTGAAAGAAATGGAGAATCTTAGATCTGTGTTGCTATTATGTGCGTTAATTGTGTGTGTAAAAATGGAGGAAGAGGATCTCCTTTTGGGCATATGTTCCTGTATTGGTGTGTGCCCGTGAAGAAGAAAAATAAACAATTGGAGTCTGTGTGTTCTGTGTCTATGGATGAATGAAAAACGGAATTTGTAATGTGTGAGTTTTTCTCCCGCCCTCTAATGTGTGTGATATCAATGTATGTATATTATGTGTGTGAATTTGTTAGTGGTGGGCCCCTAGTGTATTGTGCTGGTGTATTCTGTTAGTGAATGAAAATTGGAAGTATATGGAGAGAGGTGTTGCTGTATGTGTTTTATGATGTGGGACACATGAGTGGTGTAGGAGTAGGGGTATGGGGTGGTGATTAGTTGTCTAAAATTGATACAAGACTGGTTAGGATGATTAAAACAAGATAAAATTTGTTAGGGATTTTGTTAAGGGTTGTTATTTTTGTATTTTTATGGGGTATAATCACATGGGTGAGGGTGTAGGATAACGTGAGGCAAAAATAGATAAATTACGCTTTGGGAGGGACAAAATTAGGTGCCTACACCAACACCAATACCGATCCCGCCCATACCAACCCCCAAAAGTACCACAAGCCTCTATCCAAAAGTGTAAAAATATTCGGTTGGGACTTGCCCCCAACCATGGCCAAAACCAATATCCAAAATAAAATATAAATGTCTAAAGATGTCCATAACATGAAATGAAGTCTTATGAAAGGATGTAAGCTCACTACTTTAGTCTAAATACTGTTTCCTGAGTCAACCACTATGTAGGAGGAGTAAAACGCCAGTTCCTACATAGCGTGGGTATACAGCCGTAGTAGATGGGATAACGAGAGATCGCTAGCATGAACTTAGTATAAGGATGAAAAATTTCCATTTATAAAAACCAAGTAAAATCCATCCATAATGCATACAACTATACATATATATATATATAAGTTCCGGAAAAGGGAATCGGGTTTAGCATGTATTTAACACCTTTACCTGGGCTATGTAGCTTTGCCGTCCTAAACCATCCATGGGCAATATAGGTTCAGCTCCCCCCGATGAAAAGGACCCAGTACGTGTAGACACTCAACTAGGGAAGATATCCCATGGGATGACTAGTACATCCTTAAATATAAGGTGTGACGTCATGCACATAGTCACCAAGACTAAACCTCATATCGGTAAATATGAGTTTCTAGTTTCGGTTCCCCCGGGAGCTCCACCTTCCATGACTTAGCTAAACCTCTCCCTTTAATGCCCAATTAAAACCATTTCCCTATAACCAACCAGTCTATTTACCATTTATTAACTGAGGCCATTTAATGTTGGTATCATGATACCGACTATACTTGCAAGTAATTATCCATAGCCAACCATATGTAGGTATAAGGGGACTTTCAAGTGCCCTTCCATTTACCATATTAAACCTCTTAGGGGAATCCGTACCCCACAAGCATAACCATTTAGCCACTTACCTTTCCAAACCATTCTAAATAATGTATAAATCCTTTACCAAGTTTAAAACAAGCAAGAGTTCCATTTAAAAGTAATCAATGCAATGAACATATCTTTATAAGTATTTTGTCAAACATATTGGGGGCATAGTATATATCTAAAACGAATTCCAACTACCAATAACCATTCCATGTAATCCAATTATCCAAAACCACCATTAATGCATATAAAAACATAAATAAAACCATGGAAAATCATAACCAACCATTTATAACAAAACCCTCAAATCATATATGAAAAATCCAAAAGCATACAATAATGAAATAATGAAAACCAATAATAAAAATCATGCCTTTAGTTGGAGCTAACAATGAGGGAAGAGAACATGCCTTAATTGACAAAGTAGACGGAGAGGAATCACCTCCAAGATCCCCAATTTAGCCTGTAAGATGAAACCCTAGCTCTTCTTTTCCCTAAAGTTTTTGAGAGAATTTTAGAGTGTTTAGGAATTGTTTCTAAGTGTTAAATAGTAAAATAATAGAGTAAATAACCTCCCAAGTAGGTTAGAAGTCGTGGGGTCCTATTAGGTTAGGTAGAAAAATGTCCAAAATACCCCACTTAAGTTGCACAAAATCTCATCACAGGGAAATGACTGACCCTAATGAGTCGTATCCTCTGATTCGGGTGGTACCCGCCACTTGTATCCTACCTCAAACCTTAGAACCAATATTGTCCAGTATATGGCTCATCCTACCAAGTCATATCCAAAGAATATGATTCGTACCTTCCACCCATACCCCTGGCAGAATAGAATACCAAGAGACTTGAATACTAACCCATATACGAGTACAAGATATGACTCATAAACAACCATATGACTCTTATCCCCTAAGTCGTATTCATTCTAGTACCCATCCAATCCCATCAACCAACAATGGTCAGCATACAACAGGACTATACCACTCGTACCCCAACATATGGCTCATACCCATAAGTCATATTGGGTCTAGAGAACAGAATTCCAAGAAATTTTCTAAGGGCCAAAACCCAGGATGTAACATGTCGATAATCAATACACTTTTACATAGACCCATTATTTTTCTTCACAAACAAGATAGGCGCATCCCAAGGTGAAACACTAGGTCAGATAAATCCCTTATCCAACAACTCCTGCAACTGGCCCTTCAATTCCTTTTGGGACCATCTTATAAGGAGGAATAAAAATAGACTTGGTGCCCGTTCAACATCAATAGCTAATCAACATCTCGATCTGGAGGCATACCAGGCAAGTCCATAGAGAACACATCTATAAACTCATGAACAACACATACAGAATCCAAAGAAGGAGACAAAAAAACACTGATGTTATGAATATGAGACAAATAAGATAAACATCCACTCTCAACCAATTTATTACCATGAATTTAAGATATAATCTTCTTAGGATTTGAATAAAGTGCACCCTTCCAAGCTATCCTTGGTACACCAACCAAAGCTAAAGTCACAGTTTTAGCAAAATAATCTAAGACACTATGATGAGGAGCTACCCAATCCTTACCCAAAATAACATCAAAATTGACCATATCTTTTACAAGAAAGTCTACCAAAGTCTCATGCCCATCAAAAACCACAATACAAGATTGGTACACCCGATCCACCACTAAAGAATCACTTATTGGGCTATATACACAAATAGACATGGAAAGAGGCTTGCTAATAGAATCAAAACCCAAAGCAAAATATACAGACACATAGGAAATTTGATCCTAAATCAAATAACATAGATACAAGTTTAAAACAAATGGGGATAATATCGGTAATCATAACATCAGAATCCTCTGCCTCAGGTCTGATTGGTATAGTTTAACACTGACCACAACCACTAGCTGCTTGGGTAGCCCCACGACTATCAAATGATCGAGTGGCCCCATAGCCATCACCACAAGATCTATTACCTCTGCTTCTTGCACATTTGGTAGCACCTCTACCCCTCACAAATGAAATAAAATTATTTTAAATCAGCCAATGGGGATAGTCCCTGGACACATAGCCAACCTAATCACACATGTAGCAATTTCTACAACTAGTTTTAGCATGAGAAGGTACAACTGGGCCCAAACGGCCACCTAAATTACTGAACTAGAAGATCTACCTCCTGAACTCTATAATGTTGCCTACACTAGCCTACCATGATACCTCTATAATAATAAACCTGACCTCTAAACTCACTAAAATGGTGCACTTTCTTGGCGCCTCCCTGTGATACCTAAAGAATGCCCTCTGACATCTTAGCATGATCCATAATACTTTGAAAAGAAGCCCCAAACACAACCATCTGAGACAGCCAATTAAAGAGAGACATTCAAAACCTTTACAAACTTCTGAATCTTCCCAGACTTGGTAGAAATGCTATCATAGGAATATCTGGATAGGGCATGGAAGCGTGCCTTATACTCAGCAACTATCATGGAGCTCTACTCCAAGTGATCAAACTCATCCTGCATACGATCTCTAAAACTGAAAGGCATAAATCTTTATAGAAAGGCATCATCAAATTGATCCCAACTCAGGAGCATTAATAGGCTTACAACCGACAAACAATCTCCACCAATCTCTTGCAGAATCTATTAACTAATAGTAGTATAAACCAAACCATCCACACATAAAGAGTGAAACACAACTTAGAACACAAGGTATGAAAGAACTTTGCACGATAAATAATAAACTAAGGGGAGTTTCCTAAAGATGTCTATAGCCTCTCGATGATAGATACGGACGTCTATGTATCAATCCGTGAGACTTTGTTAGACATCCTATTCTTACACCATAAAACCAATGAAACCTATATCTGATACCAATTTGTCACGACCCAAAACAACGGTCATGATGACACTTGTCGCGACGTACCTTGATAAATAAGCCTATCACCCAAACTGATATTAGAAGAGAAAAGGATAAAAATACCCTAAGGTAAGGCTTCTAGAACAAAGCCAAACTATACAAGTAATCATAACAATGCGAAAAGAACTTATCCAAAAATAACAATCATGCCTAATACCAGGTGCAATAGTGTAAGAACTACTAATACAATCCAAGAGTCAAATACATCAGAAAAAAACCACAAAAAAATAATATCTGTCTTTGAATACTAATAAAGACATAACTACAATAGAAACATAGAGGTGAACTTTGAATGCATGAATGTCTAACTGCTACCTTGGAAGCTCCAATAATCGCCCAAGTCAAGTAAGTTGAGGCGCACTCAAGCTAGGACGAGCACCGAAAGGGTGCAATAGGCATGAGAGCAATCTACTTGTACTCAGTAGGTATCATGGGCTGACCAAGCAAAGTAGTAAATAAAGCATACAAAATATACACTAAGGGCACGTCAGTTGCACTCAGAAAATCTCACAATGGTAGCCCACATGGCTTGCACTAATAGTTCTATATCATATCTATTGAAACATCACATAAAGATAGAACACAAGTATGCATTATATCACATAGAAGTAGAACAAGAGGGAACATGCATATACAAAATCATCAAAAACAAGTAAAAAAAGATAAGACAATTGCAAAAATGACAAGTTAATATGGAAATACAACATAATATAAACACAATAAAGTAAGTGCAATGATGATGATGATGATGCATGAGGTCATCGGACAACCTCTGGGATCATCGCACAATCCCTATATCACCCACGGAGGCAAGCCTCCCAATGCAGGACCCATGGAGGGTTCGTCAACCCATATACAATCCACATATATCAAATCTTCTTTTCGGCACATCCTTCAAAAAGGTGTTACCAGGTGTTGCCAGTGTTTCTCAAATATTGCCACGGTGGTACCAATGTTTCATGAATGAGTATGATATGAAGATGTAATGCTCACAACCAAATCACAATTAGTATTTGGACAAACAACCACATGATATATTTCCAAAATCAATCACATGATATATTTCCACAACCAACCACAATGATATATTTTCACAACCACATGAGCCAATATCCACTCATTATTTTAATTTCATCCATGAATTTCCATATGTCTCATATAACAACAAGTATGAATATATCACAATACACCAATGGTACCATATTAGGCATTTCAACTATGCAATATAATTATTCAAATATATTCAAGGCTATCAACATTACATAGGATCCCACAAGGTCACACATATCTCATAACATCTAAAATTCAACAATTACATTATATATAGGCCCCCCCACGAGCACAACATATAGATAGCCATTTTTCACGATTAGTTCCCATCCTTAACATGTATTTTGTACCATCATTTACTATCTAACTCAGTCTAAAAGAGTTAAGCCATAACCTACCTCAAAAGTCGAAATCAATCCGCTACACTTTGAACCCACGACCTTAATTTTCCCGAACAATCCCAAACTCTACTAAAAAATCAAATATGAAATCTACGCGTCAAAATAAAATCAACGACATTCATATTGACTACTTTTGGTTCGTGGTCAAAATGGACTCCCGGAATAGGATTTCGAAAAACAAGGTAAAAATTGAAACTGTACTTCAAAAATATGTTCTCCATATTTTTAGGAATCTACAACTGAAAATTCAAGTCAAATCAAGTAAAAAAAGAAGTTCAATTTGAAGAAAAATCATTTTTAATCTTTACCAGGTAAAATCTTTTAAATCCTGGTTAAAATCAAGAATCAGAGTTATTTTAAAAGTTTAATTGATGAAAAACTAGTAATTATAAGATAAAACATTATTCAAGTAAAAATAAGTGAAATTGAGGTTTGAAATTAAGCCTTAAGATTTTTGGCATTTTGAGAAATTAATTAAGAGATTACTAAGAAAATAGTGAATTCTTGCCTTAAATCCATAATAGAATTAATAAATAAATGTTAATCTAGCTATCCAAGCTTCACTTTTAAGCTTTCACACTATTTTAGGGTTTAACTCTCAAGAGGAAAGATGAAAAATGAGCCAAATAGGCCAAAATCTGTTGTTTATTATTGCAGATTTTCCTGCACAGCTTTTGCAAAAAGCTGAATTTTTTAAGTCAATGAGTTAACCTTGGGAAAATCTCATGTTTGTACAACTTAAAACATAACTTGAGAATATGACATGATATTGACTAAACATGACATGGGGTTTTGAAACTTCAAGCATATAGGATCATGATTCACATGGGATAAAACTATTAGCATGAATTGAACGTAAAACTAACAGGGAAACATGGATGAATTTCATGATTTACATTGAACTTGATCATAAAATAGGTATAGTTCATAGTTTAACCAAAAAGAGGGTTTTTGGATTCAATGGGTGAAAGAGACACATTGATGAATACCTCACAATCATGAAGTAGAAGCTTTGGGAAGATCCTTGGAATTGATCTTGTTCTTGAGGAACCCTAATTTCTTAAGGAAGAAGAGAAAATCGTCCCTTTTGACTCTCTTTGGTGAAATTGAGGATTATGCATGATTTGGGGCTTAGGGGTATTTTATACCAACCCTTGTGAAGCCAAAATGACATGGGTTTGGCTTTTAAGGGAGTGAGAAAAGACATAAAGTTCTTTGAAAAAATGTGCAGGAAAATACCTAGTCATTACAACTCAGCTTGCGACTCGTAACGATTGGTTAAAACTCGTGGTCTGAGTCGTAGGCTAGGATTTTGGTTTGACTATGACTTGCCACCTAACAACTCATCCTGACTAATTACGAGTCATAGGGTGGAGTTGTAGTTAGAAGCTGAGGCCTTGGGTCACACACTGGTCAGGATACGGGTCCATGGACAGACTCATAAGGTATTGTTTTTGGGCCACACAAACTGTTGTGACTATGAGTCCTTCCTTATGACTCGTAGTCACTAATTACGAGTTATCTTGAGGTATCGTAGTCACTGGGCCTAAGGTGCAGGGTTTTACTAAAGTGCTTACAAATCACTCATGATGACTTGTCATGAGTGGTAACGACTTGTTATCCTGAGTCGTAAGTCGTAGACATGGCAGTCTTTCTAGGCTCTCAAATAAAAATTTCCACAACTTCTTGCCATGGCCTCGGGCTAAGACGAGGCTTGATGTATTGGAAAGCTAACCTCATGGGCTATTTCTTGGGAGGTTTAGAACATAAAAACTTGGGGTATTATAATATCTCTCCCTTAGGATTATTTGTCCTCGAATAAAATTGGTTAGGCTGAGAATACTAAGGAAACTAAGATCGTACACTAACTACTCATGAACTGAAACATGATTAAACAACTGAGTTTGGGACATGATACATGGACTGAACTAAATTTATAAATACATGCAATAATATGAGTATGGTTATAAAGCTGAGATAGAAAACAAGAGAGCCAATTTAATAGTAACCATTACCTCAATCTGGATCTGAGTTCATGGAGAAAATATGAGGATACTTGGCTCACATATCTACTTCTGCTTCCTAAGTATCTCCCTCTACGGATTGATTTCTCCATAGATCCTTAACTAAGGGAACTTCTTTATTCCTCATCCTACGATTCTGATGATCAAGGATTTCAACTGGGAATTCTTTATAGGCGAGACTATCTTCCACATCCACTCTCTCTAAGGGCACAAATGAAGCTAGGTCGCCAATATATTTCTTTAGCAATGAAACTTGAAACACTGGATGCACGAATGCCAAATTCGCAGGCAGCTCTAACTCATAAGCCACCTTTCCAAAATGACTTAAAATTCTATATAGGCCAATATAATGAGGACTGAGTTTCCCCTTCTATCCATGTCTCTTCACCCCTTTCATGGGCAAACTTTTCAAATAAACCATATCTCCAACCTCAAACTCAAGGTCTTTTTTTCTCACATCAACATAAGATTGTTAACAACTTTGGGCTGTCTTCAGCCTTTCACGAATCAACTAAACTTTCTCAATCGCCTCAAACCCCTAATCTGGCCCTATTAAAGTAATGTCACCTTCTTCAAACCTACCAATTGAGCATATCCTTCCATAGAGAGCTTTAAATGGGGCCATCTAAATGCTAGAGAGATAGTTGTTGTTATAGGCAAACTCAATCAAAGGTAGGTGGTCATCCCAACTACCTTTTAAGTCAATAACACAAGCCCTCAACATGTCCTTAGGGTCTAAATGGTCCTCTCTTCCTGACCATCTGTCTGAGGATAAAAAATTATAGTAAGATGAACCTGGGTACCAAGACCCTTCTAAAAAGTCTTCCAAAAGTGAGAGGTACACAAATTGAGTAGCTCTATCTGAATGATAGTCAACGAAACCCCATGCAACTTCACTAACTCTATGATATAGATTTTATCATAATCGTCAGTTAAATATGAAGTATGAACTTGCAATAAATGAGATGACTTGGTCATTCTATCTACAATGACCTACGTCGAGTCGTGCTGGCGATGCATACGAGGCAATCCCATCGGAAAATCCATGTTTACCACCTCTCACTTCCAAGTGGGGATACTAAAATCTTGAAGTATACTACTAGGCCTTTGGTGCTTAACCTTAACCTGCTGACAATTTGAACACTTATCCACAAACTTTGCAATATCTATATTCAATCCACTCCACCAATAGATTTCTATATGTTACGATACATCTTAGTGCCCCTGGGTGAATAGAATACTGTGAACCCTGCACTTCTGCTGATATTCGCTGCCTCAGACCATTAATATATAGAACACATAGTCTACCTTGACAACAAAGAACACCATCTCCCCCTTGGGATAAAAACTCCACCTCCTAATCCTTGATAGCCTCCTTTAACTTGACTAAACTATGATCTCTGTCTTGCTTTTCTTTTACTTCTGTAACCAACGAAGATTTTGAACCATTTTTGAACCCATATACTACCTTCGGTTGAATCAACAAATTGAGTTCCTAACCTCATAAACTGATGAATTTCTCAAACTAACTCCTACTTATCACTCAACACGTACAACACTGCCCATAGACAATCTACTAAGGGCATCCGCTACTACATTGGCCTTACTCGGATGATACAACACACTTATATCATAATATTTCAACAACTCAAACCATCTTCTCTGACAAAGATATAGATATTTCTTTGTGAACACATATTGTAATGTTTCATGATCTGTGAACACATCAACATGAACTCTATAAAGGTAATGACTTCAAATCTTCAAGGCAAAGACAACTATTGCCAACTCAAGATCTGGTTTGATAATTCTTTCCATGGGATTTAAGTTTTCTAAAGGTATAGGCTATGACCTTACTTCTCTACATTAATACTCAACCAAGACCAACTCTAGAGGCATCACAATACACTACAAACTCTTTGGTCCATCTAGCCAAGTCAAGACTATGGCAGAAGTGATTCGAGTCTTCAACTCCAGAAAACTCTTCTTACAGGAATATGGCCACTAAAATTTGACTTTCTTCTGGGTTAGTCTGGACATAGGAGAAGTAATAGAAGAAAACCCTTCAATAAACCATCTATAATAGCCAACTAAACTCAAAATACTCTTAATATTTAATAGAGAGATGGGTCTAGGCCAATTTCTTACTGCTTTGGTCTTTTCAGGATCAACTCAAATGCCATCACTAAAAATAATGTGATTAAGGAAAGCTACCGACCTAAACCAAAATTCACACTTACTGAACTTAGCGAATAATTGATAATATCTTAGAGTCTAGAACACAACCCTCAGATGGTCTGCATAATCATTCTACCTACGAGAATAGAAAAGGATGTCATCAATGAATACTATGAAAAACATGTCCAAATACTGCTTGAACACACTGTTTATTAAGTCCATGAAAGTTGCAGGGGCAATTGTTAGTTCAAAAGATATGACTAGGAATTTGAAGTGACTATACCGAGTTCGGAAGGCTATCTTTGGAATGTCACATTCTCTAACTCTAAGTAGATGGTAGCCAGATCTGAGGTCTATATTAGAGAAATAACTTGCACCCTGAAGTTGGTCGAACAAGTCATCAATCCTTGAGAGAGAATAATTTTTCTTGATTGTGACTTTGTTCAACTAATGGTAGTCGATACATATTCTTAGAGAACCGTCTTTCTTAAGCACAAATAAAACTAGATCACCCACGAAGAAATACTAGGCCTAATGACACCCTTATCCAAGAGATCTTTTAACTGCTCTTTTAATTCCTTAAGCTTAGATGTAGCCATTTTGTAAGGTGGAATAGAGATAGGCTGGGTGTCTGGAAAGAGATCTATTTCAAAGTTGATTTCTCTTTCTAGAGAAACTCCAAAACGATCTTCAAGAAACACATACAAGAATTCATTTACAATTGAAACTGACTTAAGACTCGGAGTTTCAGAATTTGAGTCCTTGACTCGGATAAAAAGGTAAATACACCCTTTGGATATCATTTTTACTGCCTTAAGATATGAAACTAACTGACCCTTATGCACTGAAGTACTACCCCTCCATCAATCACTAGTTCATTAGGAAACTAGAACAAGACAATTCTATCATCTCTAACTCAACAAGATTAACTAAAGTAACATTCTGAGGCTCTATGATAGTGCAATTTCTATATACCCATCTTGCTATATTAGACTTACCCGTTGGGGTAGATATTGAGAAAGGATCTACTAACGTTTTGGGCTGACACCATAGTCTACGGCTATATAAGGAGTCACAAAAAAGGTAAAGTTCTAGAGTCTAATAATGCATATATGTGAAGATGAAAAACTTGTAACGTACCTATAACCAAATCGGGAGAACTTTCCTGATCATACCAAGTATGGAGAGCATATCGTCTATTCTGGCGTTGCCTACATATCGTCTATTCTGGCGTTGCCTACTGGTGGCACTGGAGGTGGCACTTTGTTGAGTAGAGCGACCTGCTGAAGCTGAAGAATAGTTAGACTGGCCCTATTGGCATGAATTTTTTCCTTTTTGATCAACTATCAGATATTTCTTGGTCCTGTGGCTTGGCTTGTGTCACGCCTTAAATCCTATTGGGGCGGATAGGCACCTGTAGTCGTGAAGGCCCGAGAGAACCAATCCATAACCTTGTACTTCTCATGCCTGTAACTATGACAACCAAAGGTTCTGACAAATATGATATAATGCATTGATGAGAATAACTACATAGGCAAAACTATATATACAAGACTTGGTCATTGGGGCCACAACATCTAAAAGACAAGAAACTACCATATTTAACTTTACATTAGTCTACAAAGCCTCTAGAAGATACATAGACATAGTTAGGGTTGGGATAAACCCCCGCCCTACTCTTGACTATAGCACAATACCAAAATATATGGAACGGACTCGAAAACCCCCGAATCAATCTAGAGCTCACCAAGAGTCACTGAGTAGCCTATGATCCTACTAGAAAGGTGTATTAGCTGAAGCATATATGCCTACAACATGAAATACAGGTCCCCCGTGAGGGACGTCAGTACGAAAATATTTACCGAATAACTAAGGCTGAAGGTAACAACACATGGTACAAGACTTCAATAAAAATTTGATACAAGTGTATAAGTAGTACTAGTAGACCACCTTTATATATACTTGTGGGACTATGTACATTATATTCTTTTCTTCATTTTTACCTTTCTTACTTCAAAAATCTTTGTAAGCCATATAATGTAAATAACCAGCTGATCAGTGGTAAATAGATAAATCGGGATCGGCCTATGCTAGGCTTATGCTCCTAAGCTGCCACCCACATATGAACGTTAGGATTGGACCATGATAGGCTTACACCCCTGAGCTGCCACCCACATATAAAGTTATCGAGATCGGCCCATGCTAGGCTTATTCCCCTGAGCTGCCACTCGTTTTACAGATTGTGTTACTTAATTTACTTAACCTTTGAGATTGTTACTTTGGTGTTCATAACATTATGGTACCTTGAAACAATAATCTACCAATAAGAGACATGTGAATGGGAACTTAATGCAACAACAATGAGGTAGGGAGCTGTTGGCACACAAATGAAGTATCTAGGAGCTAAAAATAGCACATGGGTCTTATTTGAGTAAACGGAGAACTCCTAAAATTTTCTAGTGAAAATAGACGTACAGGTTTGATAATAAGCATGTATTGAGGTGTTTTAACACGTTAGAGAGTGGGAACAAGGTTATTGGATACATGGCATATAATACGCTGCTATTATGTATCACTTGTTATAGGATAACCTTGGAAGTTTACTTGATGGAACAAAAGTCCGATTTCATTCCAAAGAGTGCAAAATAGAGTATGCCTTACATACGTGGTTTTACAACTCCGATACTAACCCAACTTCACTTACCACCTTTTGGATTACTTATCTATAATAAAATATATGGTAAACTAATATTAGCAACCAACCAACATATTTGGGCTATTTAACTTCACTAAAACAGTGGCCGGGTAGTAAGCCCTTAATTTATCAATCAAGGGTGTTATTTTAACCCTTTTCTTCTCCAATTACATCCACATACCATACATATTCTTATAAGATCCCCCGACACGACTTTAGGTTCATTACACCCTCCAAATAATACATGAAACAAAATAGGCAGTAGACGTATACAACCATTAGTTCGGTGGTGTACCACCATACCCTTCTTCTATATTTCAATACAAACTAATTACACATTTTCCCAATATCAACCTGGCAGCACCCAACATATACACATAAAACAGTCCATAAAACATCCCCAAATCCTTTTTGTTGTAGCAATCAATTATTGAACTCATCATCTATTGAGTTCTTAATAACAACACATCCATAATTCTTTCTCAAATTCATATATAAGGAGAACAAAATGAGGAAGTCACCTTACCTCAATTTTGAAACTTATCATTTAAATTGAACTCATCAATAGCTTCAAATTTTACTTTCCTCCACACTTTAAACTAAGGAAGGAAAGAGATCTCTTAATAACAAAGAAAAAAGTGAGCAAGTAGCTTGTTCTGTATTCTACCATGAATTAATAATTAAGCACTTATAGAATGTTTTTCTAATCTTCCATGGGATAATTAAGCAAAACCATAAGTGTTTTCAAGCCAAGGTTGGAGTTTCTTCAAGAACCCTAGGAAGAAAAATGGGCTACTCCTTGTTGTTTTAGAGAGAATGGAGAGAATTTGTGAAATATACTTTTTTTGTGACATAGAAATGAAGGAAAATGACCACCAACTTGGCCTTATAAAGGCCCTATTTTGGCCATCTTGTTAGCTGCATTTTGGACCTTAAAATTGGTCAAATTGGTCCAAGTAGGTGATGCACCTACTTAAAGGTTCAAGCTGCTCAAAATTTTAAAGTACGTGATGCACCTACTTACTTAATTATTTGTTGGGCTCATTTAAATTGAGCCTTGGCAGATTTGACCATTGGGTCTTTTCTCCATTTTCCTTCTTCTTTTACTCAATTTGGTCCCAAATAAGTATACTAATAAAGGCCCAAATCTGATCTATGGACTTGGTCTATTAACTTGGATCATATAACTCAAGTAGGTGACTCACCTACTAGATTAATTAAGTCAAGAAAGCACCTCAACAAATTACTCAATTTTCAGTTCTTAATCCCTTTAATCTAATTTAAAACTTGTATACACTTGGTCACTTCAAACTTTAGATTCAAATACTAGCTTACGATCCCAAGTTTAAATAGTTGTGTCGACACTAACTTGGTTGCATCTTATTAAAATGTACCGGCAGCGTCTATGATTCCATCTACAATATTAATACTCACATAACAAATTTCATTTGTTACCTATACCACAAGGCTATACCAAGTTCCATATAATTAGAACAAGTACAAGCAAAATATGAGATGTTACATCTTCCCCCCTTAGGAACATTCGTACTCGAATATGAGCATAATTGTCCAACTAAAACAAGTTCTATCCTAAGTTTAATACTCATGGTGTCATGTAGTATCTATATATTACACTTACTTGTTATTACCCCAATTTAGCATCTTGAATTTTCTCTTTATATTTGATTTCATCGCTTCTTCATCTTCCCATGTTATATCTTTTACTTGTTGGTTTTTTCAAAGCACTTTTACAGAAGCTATTTCTTTATTCATTAACTTCTTAACTTATCGATCTAGGATATCCGTAGATATTTCTTTATAGGTGAGATCTTATGTAACTTGTATATCTTCAGTAGAAGTAATATAAGATGGATCTCCAATGCACTTTTGAAGCATTGGGAAGTGGAACACTGGATAGACTGTTGAAACTCTTGGGGTAGTTCTAAATCATAAATGACTTGGCCAAACCTCTGAGTAATCTTATATGGGCCTATATAACGTGGACTTAGTTTTCCTTTCTTACCAAATCTCATAACCCCCTTCCTTGGTGACACCTTCAAGAATACCCAATCACTTATAGCAAATTCTAGCTTCCTTCTTCTAATATCTTCTTATGATTGTGTTGAATTTGGATTATTTCTAGCCGTCATTGGATTAACTTAAACTTTCCATAGCTTGATGAACAAGATTTGGCCCAAAAAAGGCAGTTTCACCCGCTTCAAACCATCCAATTAGTGATCTACACTTTCTTCCATACAAAGCTTTAGATGGATCCATTTTAATACTTGAATAATAGCTATTGTATAGGAAAACTCGACGAGAGGTAAATGATCATCCCAACTACCTTTAAAGTCTAATACACAAGCTCGTAGCATATCTTGAAGTTTTTGAATGGTACGTTCCGCTTGTCCATCTGTTTGAGGGTGGAAAGTTGTACTTAAATTAACTTGTGTTCCCAAATTTCTCTAAAAATACGTCCAAAAATTTGTTGTAAATTGAGATCCCCTAACTGATATAATAGTATTGGTATTCCTCGGGCTTTTGATGCTCTACTTTAACTCTTTGACAATTCAGACATTCGGCTACAAATTTTGCATTGTTTTTTTTCATGTCACCCTACCAATATATTCCGTTCAAATCATGATACATTTTAGTTGATACCGGATGGATTGAATACCTTGAATGATGTGCCACTATCATAATCCTCTTTCTTAGCCCATCTACATTCAGCACACACAATCTGTTTTGGCACCGAAGTACTCCTTCTTGTGTAAGCTCAAATGCCTTTGTCATACCACATTGTACATTCTTCTTAAGTTATAATAGAATGGAATTTGCATATTTCTTCTCCTTCACTTCAGCTACTAATGAAGATTCTGCCGCATTATGCACAATAAGCCCTTCATCCGAAGTTTAAAAAAGGTAAACCCCCAAATTGGGTAGTTGGTACAAATCTTTAGTGATCCCTTTTATTTCTATAGACGGTGCCATAGTCTTATGACAATGCATCTGCTACCACATTTGCTTTCCCCGGATGATACAAGATATCAACATCATAGTCTTTTAATAGTTCAAGCCACCTTCGCTGCCTAAAGTTTAGATCCTTTTGGATAAAGATATATTTCAAAATCTTGTGCTCAGTATATATGTCAACATGAATTCCATACAGGTAGTGGCGCTATATCTATAAGGCAAATATAACCGCCGCTAGCTTAAGATCATATGTTGGATAATTTTTCTTATGTGGCCTCAATTATCTTGAGGCATATGCTATCACTTTACTATGCTGCATCAACACATATCTTAAGCCAATTATTGAAGCATCATAATACATTGCATACCCTTCTGTGCCTTATGAAAGTACCAATATTGGTGTAAAAGTCAACCTATTCTTCAGATCTTGGAAACTCCTTTCATATGCATTATTTCATTAAAACTTGGATGCTTTGTGTGTTAGCTTTGTTAAAGGTGCATAAATTGAAGAAAACCCTTCAACAAACCTCCTATAATAACCTGCCAACCCAAGGAAACTATGAACCTCCGTAGGCATTATAGGTCTTGGCCAGTTCTTCACAGCTTCTATCTTTTAAGTATCAACCTTTATTCCTTAATTAGATACAATATGACCCAAGAATTCCATAGATTTTTAACCAAAATTTACATTTAGAGAACTTTACATATAGCTTACAATCACGAAGAATCTGTAATACCTGTCGTAAGTGATTGACATGGTCTTTCTTTGATGTTAAATAAACCAAAATATCATCTATAAAAACTATCACGAACACATCTAAGAATGGAGTGAACACCCTATTCATTAAATTCATAAAAGTTGTGGGTGCATTAGTTAGCCCAAAGGACATGACTAGAAACTCGTAATGACCATACCGTGTTCAAAAGGTTGTCTTGGGTATGTCCTTCGCTTTGAACCTCACTTGGTGGTAACCTGACCTTAAATCAATCTTTTAAAAACACTTGGCACCTTGCAACTGGTCGAATAAGTCATCAATTCTTGGAAGGGGATATTTGTTCTTAATAGTCACCTTATTTAGTTGTCAGTAGCCAATACACATTCTCAGTGAGCCGTCTTTCTTACGCACAAATAACACTAGTGCGCCCCAAGGGGACATACTAGGCCTTATGAATCCTTTTTCTAGCAAGTCTTTCAATTACTCTTTCAACTCTCGTAATTTTGCTGGGTCCATTCTATACGGAGGAATTGAGATTGGTTGAGTACCTGGGATCACATCAATACCAAACTCCACTTCTCATTCTAGAGACAAACCTGGAAGATCTTCAGGAAATTCATTTACCACTGGACTAGTTTGAAGAGTTGGTGGCTCCGCATTTGTATCCTTCACTCTAACTAGATGATAAATGTAACCCTTGGAAATCATCCCTTTTGCCTTAAAATAAGTAATAAATTTACCTGTTGGCGCACCAATGTTACTCCTCCATTCAAGGGCTGCCTCTCTTGGAAAATGGAAATACACCCTCTTAGTTCAGCAATCTATTGTGGCATAACAAGAAGCCAACCAATCCATACCCATTATAGCATCAAAATCTATCATTTATAACTCAACCAAGTCAGCCATTGTATCACAACCACAAATAGTTATTATACAATTTCGATGCACTCTCCTAGCTATAATAGATTCACTAACCGACATAGACACTTCAAATGGCTTAACTAGCAATTCTGGTGTTCTTTTGAATTTTTCAGCAACCAATAGAGTGACATATGATAATGTAGAACCCGAATCAATTAATGCATATACATTATGTGAAAATATGGACAATGTACCTGTAACCACATTCGGAGAAGCCTCTAAATTTTGTCGATCTGCAAAAACATATGTACGATTCTAAACTCCACTAGAGCTAGGTACTCCATTATCACCTCTACCATGACCCATAGGCTATACACCCCTACCTAAAGAAGGTTCCAATGATGATGATGCAACGGCTGATCTAGTAGGTCGTGCCATACCACCCATGCCCCTTTGTGGGCATTCTCTTATCATATGCCCCGACGTACTACACCAAAAGCAAGAATTTGTCCCAAATCGATATACACCTAAATAAAGATTTCCACATTGTCTACATAGTTGTTGGGGAGGTCTTAATTGGCTCATACTTCCTTGCTCTTGATACCCCGCTGCTCGTGAACTCTGGCTCTCACTTCTCTGCCCAAACTGATTGTCTTTAAACCCTTAAAACTATAATGGAGCACTAGCTGTAGGATGAGAAGATAATGTCCCAGATGCTCTATTAGAAATCCAAGGCCTAAACTCACCTTGGGATGCCACAAACTTCCCCGTAGATCTTGCCTTCTTGGAATACCCTCTTTCCAATTCTTGTGTTCTTCTTCTTTGCTCTGATCCTCCATTTTTATGCAAAAGCTTCTATCCATCTATGTTCATGTCTTTGTTCAAAGTAGCAATAGTACAATCTCTAACTAGATATGGATCTAATCTATCCACATATCGATGAAACCTATCATCCATAGTAGCTACTACATTAGGAGCACACCTAGCCAAAGAGTTAAATCAGAGTAGCAATAGTACAATCTCTAACTAGATATGGATCTAATCTATCCACATATCGATGAAACCTATCATCCATAGTAGCTACTACATTAGGAGCACACCTAGCCAAAGAGTTAAATCAGAGGCTGTACTTCCTCACACTCATATTCCCTCAGAGAAGATTCAGGAATTGATCCATACGGGATTTTCAAATATCAAATAGAAGGTAATGACTAAGAAATACCTATTTAAACTCTTTCCAAGTGGCTGAAGGTGCATTGATACCCTAGATCGTCTCCAGTCTTCATACCAAAATATAGCCTCTCCTTTGAATCTATATGCTGCTAGCTGAACTGTCTCCTTACCGATACATGCGTGACATCTAGTGCCCTTTGGATTTGATCAATAAAGTCCTGTGGGTCTTCATTAATATCTAATTTGGTGAATGTGGGAGGATCTAGCTTAAGAAAATTCTGTATTTGTAGGCAAGCTGCACTATCTGCACCACTAGAACCTGGGGTTGGAATAGTTTGTCCTTGAGCTTGTCCAGCAACTATACGAGCCAACAATTACACTGCATTCTTTAGATCTTTCTTAGTAACATTAATAGGTGGTTTTGAGGATGCAGTTCTTCTTCTTCTTAGCTCTTCTGGAGATGGAGGAGTAAAAGAAGTTTGTGATACAAACTCAGCTTGACTCTCACTTTGATTAGCTTGTCTAGGTGGTGACTTGCTGGTCCTTTCTCCGGCAGCCACATCTACTCGATTACCTGTATTCTCACTCCTTCTTGTAATTGGCATCTTTACTATAATAAAAGGAAAAAAATAGATTCAATGGTTAAATATGATTTCACCTACAACATGGGATCTATTCCACGATCTAAGATATGAAGAACAAGAGACAATCCCTAAATGTCCCATAGTCTCTTGTTTATAGATGTGGTACACAACACACCTATAAGCAAAACTCTACATAGACAAAACATTGTAAAATCCCTAGGACGACCTGCTCTGATACCATTTTTGTCACGCCTCAAATTCAATTAGGGAGGACATGCACCCATAGCCGTGAAGGCCTGGGAGAACCAATCCATAACCTTATACTTCTCAAGCCTATAACTATGATAACCAAAGATTCTGAAAAATATAATATAATGCATTAATGAGAATAACTACGTAGGAAAGCACAAAACTATATATACAAGACTTGGCCGTTGGGGCCACAACATCTAAAAGACAAGACACTACTATATTTAACTTTACATTAGTCTACAAAGTCTTTAAAAGATAGATAGACATAGTTAGGGTCAGGACAAACCCCCGCCTTACTCTTGACTACAACACAATACAAAATTATATGGAACAGACTCGGAAAGCCCCGAATCAACTTGAAGCTTACCAATAGTCACTGAGTAGCCTGTACTCCTACTAGCGAGGTGTATTAGTTGAATCACCTGTTCCTGCAGCATGAAATACAGGTCCCCGTGAGGGACGTCAGTATGAAAATATGTACTGAATATGTAAGGCTGAAGGTAACAACACATGGTACAAGACTTCAATAAAAATCAGATACATGTGTATAAGTAGTACTAGTAGACCACCTTTATATATACTTGTGGGACTACATACATTACATTCTTTTCTTTATTTTTACCTTTCTTACTTCAAAAATCTTTGTAATCTATATAATGCAAATGACCAGCTGATTAGTGGTAAATCGATAAACTGGGATCGGCCTATGCTAGGCTTATACCCCTGAGCTGCCACCTACATATGAACATTAGGATCTGCCCATACTAGGCTTACACACCTGACTGCTACCCACATATAAAGGTATCGAGATCGGCCCATGCTAGGCTTATGCCCCTGCGCTGTCACTCATTTTACAGATTGCGTTACTTAATTTACTTAACCTTTGAGATTGTTACTTTGGTGGTCATAAAATTATGGTACCTTGAAACAATAATATACCAATAGGAGACATGCAAATGGGCACTTAATGAAACAACAATGAGGTAGGGAGATGTTGGCACACAAATGAAGTATTTAGGAGCTAAAAATAACACATGGGTCTTATTTGAGTAAACGGAGAACTCCTGAAATTTCTAGTGAAAATAGACGTTCAGGTTTGATAATAAGCATGTATTGAGGTGTTTTGACACGTTAGAGAGTGGTAACAAGGTCATTGGCTACATGGGATATAATACACTGCTATTATGTATCACTTGTTATAGGATAACCTTGGAAGTTTACTTGATGGAACAAATGTCTGATTTCTTGCCAAAGAGTGTAAAATAGAGTATGCCTTACATACCTGGTTGTACAACTCCGATACTAACCCAACTTAACTCCCCGCCTTTTAGATTACTTATCTACAATAAAATATGGTAAACTAATATTAGAAACCAGCCGACACATTTGGTCTATTTAACTTCACTAAAAGAGTGGCCGGGCAGTAAGCCCTTAATTTATCAATCAAGGGTATTATTTTAACCCTTCTTTTCTCCAATTACATCCACATACCATATATATTTTTATAAGATCCCCCGACATAACTTTAGGTTCATTACACCCTCCAAACAATATACAAAACAGAATAGGCAGTAGGCGTATACAACCATTAGTTCGATGGTGTACCACCACACCCTTCTTCTATATTTCAATACAAACTAATTACACCTTTCCCCAACATCAACCTGGCAGCCCCTAACATATACTCACAAAATAGTCAACAAAACAGCCCCAAATCCCTTTTGTTGTAGCAATCAATTATTGAACTAATCATCTATTGATTTCTCAATAACAACACATCCATAATTCTTTCTCAAATTCATATATAAGGAGAATAAAATGGGGTAGTCACCTTACCTCAATTTTGCAACTTATCCTTTAAATTAAACTCATCAAAAACTTCAACTTTCACTTTCCTTCACACTTTAAACCAAGAAAGAAAACAAATCACTTAATAACAAAGAAAGTGAGCAAGTAGCTTGTTCTATATTCTGCCATGAATTAATAATTAAGCACTTATATCATGTTTTTCTAATCTTCCATAAGATAATTAAGCTAAACCATTAGTTTTTCACTTACCTTGGCTTGCAAAGGTTGGGGTTTCTTCAAGAACCCTAGAAAGAAAAATGGGCTGCTCCTTGTTGTTTTAGAGAGAGTGGAGAGAATTTGTAACATATACTCTTTTTTGTGACTTAGAAATGAAGGAAACTGAAGGCCAAATTTTGGCCACCTCCTTAACAGCATTTTGGACCTTAAAATTGGTCAAATTAGTTCAAGTAGGTGATGCACCTACTTAAGGGTTCAAGCTGCTCAAAATTTCAAAGTAGGTGATGCACCTACTTACTTAATTCTTAGTTGGGCTCAATTAAATGTGGCCTTGGCAGATTTGACCATTGGGCCTTTTCTCCATTTTTCTTCTTCTTTTACTTAATTTGGTCCCAAATAAGTGTACTTATAAAGGCCCAAATCCGTTCCATGGACTTGTTCCATTAACTTGGCTTATATAACTCAAGTAGGTGACTCACCTACTAGCTTAATTAAGTTAAGCAAGCACCTCAACAAATTACTCCATTTCTAGTTCTTAATCCCTTTAATCTAATTTAAAACTTGTAGACACTTGGTCACTTCAAACTTTAGATTCAAATACTAGCTTACAATTAAGATAGTTATGTTGACGCTAACTTGGTTCCATCTCATTAAAATGTATGAGCAACGTCTATAATTCAATCTACACCATTAATATTCGCATAACAAATTTCATTCGTTATCTATATCACAAGGCTATACCAAGTTCTATTTCAAAGTTGATTGCTCTTTTGGGAGGGACTCCAGAAAGATCTCAGGAAACACATACGGAAATTCATTTACAACTGAAACTGATTTAAGACTCGGAGTTTCAAATTTTGAGTCCTTGACATGGATAAGATGGTAAATACACCCCTTGGATATTATTTTTCTTACCTCAAGCTATGAAACAATCACTGGTTCATTAGGAAACTAGAATTGGACAATTCTATTTCTACAATCAATTGAGGCATAGCATGAGTAGAGCCAATCCATGCCGAGAATGACATCAAAATCAGTCATCTCTAACTCCACAAGATTAACTGAAGTAACTTTCTGAGACATTATGACAGTGCAATTTCTATATAACCATCTTCCTATATTAGACTTACCCACTAGGGTAGACACTAAGAAAGGATCTACTAATATTTTGGGGCTGAAATCGAAATCTAAGACTATATAAGGAGTCACAAAAAAAGTAAAGTTCTAGGGTCTAATAGTGCATATACGTGACGATGGAAAACTTGTAACGTACCCCAGGAGAAATTTCCTAATCATGACAAGTATAGAGAGGTACAGTTTATTCTGGCGCTGCCCACTAGTAGTACTGGAGGTGGCACCTTGCTGAGTAGGGCAACCTGCTAAAGCTGATGAATAGTTGGACTAGCCCTGTTGGCGCGAATCCTTTCCTTTTTAAGCAACCATCAGACATTCCTTGATCCTGTGGCGTGGCTTGCAACACCCTAAACACATATCACTGTCTGCCCTGCATTTACCATGATGGTTCCTACCATACTTTCTGCAGAGCAGATTGATATGACAACTGTTTATACTCTCCTTGAATTTAGGGCCTGACACTCTATTCTGATTATCTTGCCCAAACTTAGGTACTGACGCACTAGCTGAAGACGGAGTTGAAGCTGAGAATTTCTGGTGGGATTGATAACAATTACTTCCTTTTGACTTAGGTCGTGAGAAGTTGATGCTACTTGTCCTTGCCCTCTTATTCACTCTTTTCCCCCATTAAGCTTCTCCTTCTCAATCTGCTGAGCATTAACTATAAGTCTAGAAAGGTATATCTCCTAATCAACATGGCGGTCTTACACTCCTTCACCATACTATTAGATTTCATTTTTTTTCTTGGCACCTTAATAGATGTTTTGTTTTACTTATCCATTTTTAGCAAATTAATAGAGTTGATATTATTTTCATACAAATCTT